>NW_027187324.1:322549-544853 GCF_028583685.1 Petaurus breviceps papuanus
GAAGGAAGGAAGGAAGGAAGGAAGGAAGGAAGGAAGGAAGGAAGGAAAGAAGGAAGGAAGGGAGGGAGGAAGGAAGGAGCTATCTAAAATATTTCTGGTTCACTTAACAGTGTCTGGTAGCACTACCAAGTGGCATAGCTACCTCAATTCCACTTGCCCCAATCCTTATACTTTAATATACAGAGAGTACAAGTCAAAGTCTAAGAAAGACTGGGAAGCCTATCCTAACGCTTAGGACATAAAGGATGACTATTACAAATCCCAATTCCTCTATAAATGTGCTATGTGACCTTGGGTAAATAATTTCATATTTTTGAGCCTCAGTTTCCTGAGCTGTAAAACAAGAAATTTGGACTAGTTGACCAATATGATCCCTTCCACTTATGATAACTTAAGTAAAAAGTCCAGGGCTCCTCTCAAGCATAGAATTTCCTTAGAGATAGACTCTTCTTTAACATGGGTCTTATTGTCAAATGTTGACTTTAAAAGAATGTGTTGAATGTAGAAATGACAGAGCTTTAATAATCACAATGTAAACTGGTTAGCTAAATTATTGACAAAATATTACAATATAAACAAAATTATTTGGTTCATTTCCAGTGGAGGCCACTTAACCTTTGCTTGGCTCTAAAACAGTAAATCTCAAACTGTAGAAATCCTAACATGTATCGTCTTCATCATAAAGCATAAAAAAAAATGGAGACAAGATGAAATGTGACCAAATTAATCACTTCTCTTGAAGGAAAGCACCTTAAATTGTATGCCTTGATAGTATTATTTCTTTCCTCTATGCAGGCCAACACCCATTACAGACTAACAGTATCAGAAGGTAAGTATGTTATTCAAAATGTATCCCAGGGATATTCCCCAAACTCATTTTCACCCATTGCCTGAAAGTCACCAAGGTGAGGACCTCCAGGCTTCTTTCAAATTTTAGCTCTATGTACCCATTCCAATTGTTAAAACTGTGCCAAGTAATGAGAATTTAAATATGGTAAGACAAATACTCTTAAATGCCTCTGCCAAATTAATTCCTTTGACTAAGTTTGCTCTTTCCATTGACTAAAATTTTGTAAGACTCCTTTCAAAATATGCTTCTGGGCATCTTAACTATGTTCTGAGACTTAAGAAACAAGGGGGTGAGGGGTGGGTGGGAAGGACCCTTATCAAGCTAGATATATTTGTAACTATAGGGGAAGTGAGTGGGAATTTGACCAGGATGAAAGGGAGCACAGAAAGGTGGGAAAAGCAATGGGTCTTTAGCAAGACAACATGTGTTTGAATCCCTACTGCCCTGCTTATTATCTTTATGACAGTGAATAAATTATTTGGCCTCAGGTCCTTCATCTGTAAAATTCTAGAGGTGGATTACATGATATCTAAGGTCCCTTGAAGGTCTAAATCCTATCCTGGTCCTATGAAGTTTGTTTATATTGTAATTTTATGTCTACTGCCCAAACTCAAATATCTGGTTGATTTCATACACTAAGCAATACTCTACTGAATCATTTCTCTGTTCATTCAAATCTGCATTCTCCCACACAGCTTTTGAACCCACTAATCTCACAGTCTGACCTCTGATAAGTCAACATTACAATCAATAGTTTGCTGCCTCTTGCCTTAGTTCTCAGTGGCATCCTTTGATTAATCTCTGCCTTCCAGGAGAAACATATGAAAATCATATTGTACGCAACTGCCTTAAACTGTCATGCAACTATGGGACAACTAAGCCACTCAAGGGAAAAATCCCAAATGGACTGCAGTAGATAAATGTCAATTTCAGGGGTTCTGACATTATATTTTATTTAAATTAAAGAGAATGCTATTTTGGTTCTTTCCTGCTCTGAACCTGCTGGTTTTCCCTTTCAGGAGATTCTGATAAAATATGTGATCATCCTCTGCCAACGCTTTCAATTCCTCTTCTGTGCAGACGGCAGGGTTTATGTGATAAAATTTTAATGACCATGGACCTGCATAACAATATGAGGCACCAGCACATTTTCAATAAGGCTGTGCATTCTCAGAGACTGGCATCGGGTGATATTACTCCAGCTGAAGCCTCCCTGGTCTGAGAGGCAGGCTTAGAGGAGATAGAGGCAGCACCAGAGAAAGCTCCATTATCATGCAGCCGACCTCCCGATGAAATGGAGATTTATGAATCACTGCCAAGGAAACTATATTACGGACTGTAAATTAAAATGGGGGTTTAACGCATAGCCAGCTATATGTTGGAGGATCTAGTTTCCAGATTACCCCCTAGATTTAGTTAAAAGCAGCTTTAAAGATGCCCTTTCAATCTCTGATTACAATCTCTTCAACTTTCAACAAAATTCAACATGATTTTTTTGGTTACAGATTCATAGAAATATGAAGGGAAGAAAATGCTAAATCTCTTCAGGAAAGGTTTTAGCTCCTCCCCCTTTACTCTCTTTTAAAAATCTAGCATTAAGCAAGAATGGAAATAAAAATAATTCATTTTGGACATTCTGACTATGTCACTGTTAAATCACCTTTCTCTCTGTGTGTGGCTATAAAACTTATGTGTACTGAGGGGTCAGTCATTCACAGAATTCCCTTCTGAGGAATCAGATACATAACTCTAATGTCTGTCCCATGTGTAGACTGTACATAGTATACACAGATGGTACAATCCAATTTGAACTCTGAGAATATATTTTTATGTCCCATGATTGGGGCAGTTTCCATCTAACATTATATATTAAAGTGCCCTAGGGTACATATATTGTAAGCCAAGGAAGAAGATGCTGATTCTAGTTATGAATCTTGCCCTTCCCCCTTCCCATCCCTACCTCTTAACAGGGTCAGTTCACTGATTGTGTGATTGGCATTAAGTCCATGGTAGTGCTCTCAGAATGCTACACTTTGTGGACTAATACTCAGGGACTTTCCTTGGTGTGTGAGAACTGTACTAAGATCATGGTAGATGAATGCCAGAAATATCCTGAAATCTCTTCTTGGGCACTAAGCATACTGTCATAGAAGCATAGAAATGAGAGATGGAAACCAACTAACAGGTCATCGAGTTGTTCCCCTTGCCAGTTCAGGATTGTTCCCTTCATAAATGAAAATATATTACAGCTCTGCTTCAGTACCTCAGCAATATGTGCAAGATAAAATTAAATGGACCTTCTGCTGAAGGAAGAACTGATTGAGAATGTGGGAAAAGTAGTTTATTTAGCACCATAAAAACTTGTATTCAGCCGAGGAAGAAATGCCTTTCTGAAAAATGGCACTCCCCACCTATTGACTTGTGAGAATCAAAATTTTATAACAAAGAAAGTGAGGGAGAGGGCTGCAGTGGGAAGAAGATAGAAAGACACATATTAAAATATAAGAGTAATTATGAGAGACTGATGATAATAATGACAATAACTGATATTTTCATATAACATTTTGTGGTTTAGAAACATTCTACCTATATTTGATCTTTATAACAACCTACAGGATAAAAGGAGTCATGTGTAGTAGAGACTGCTAGATTTGGAATAACAAAGTCTGGGTTTCATTCCCAGCTTCCACATTTACTAACTAGTCAGGGAAAATCATCTTCCTGAGTTCAAATCTGGCCTCAGACACTTACTAGCTGTGTGACCTCCAGCAAGTCACTTAACTCTGTTTGACTCAGCTCTCTATCAATAAAATGATTTGTAGAAGGAAATGGCAAACCATTCCAGTATCTTTGTCAAGAAAATCCCAAATGAAGTCACAAAGAGTCAGACAAGCCTGAAAGGACTGAAAGGCAAAAAAACAAAAACAAAGCATATGTAAGGATCCCAGAGACTCATAATAGCCTTAGAAATTCACCTATTAATATTATCTATGTTTTATTGTATTTTTATTTATTTTGTTAAATATTTCCTAATTATATTTTTATCTAGTTCTAGTCACATTCAGACACTGTTGTGGGTCCCATATTTGACACCTCTGCTCTAAAGAATCTGCTCAAAACCTTTCAAATAAAATTAATGCTTTCTCCATAATCAAATGGTTTATTTCCTTTTTGTTTTGTTTTGTTTCTTAAAAGAGAAATGGAGGCAGAATGATATACTAGATAGAATGCTGACCTTAGAGCCAGGGAGTCCTGGGTTCAAGTTCTCCATCTCCTGGGCAAGTTACTTAACCTTTCAGTATTCTAGTACTATTGTGCTGTAAGAACTGAGGGAATAGATTACTTCAAATAAATTAGGGATTCTGTGTAATGTGAATTATTTGTTGGATACAGAGTACTGAAGAGAAATGGATACAGAAGAATGTTAACACCTTGATTCGAGTTTTTGCATATTTATAAAAATGGGCTTAAAATAGAACTTTGTACATAGTAAGCACTTTATAAATGATAGTTGTATAGCATATTAAAACAGCAGATACATTATTCCATAGTACATAAAAGTACACTGGACACAGCACTTCAGTTTATCTTAAGGGTAAGTTTTCTTTATCATTTCTTCACATGCAATAAGGGCACTGGGAAAAAAGTACTTTTTAGAAACTTTTCTGGTTAAAACATCTCTCTCTGCTTACACAATCTTTTTTTTTTAATGTAAGCTGAAATCTTGAAAATATCACCATGGAAATGGTATAAGTTCTAATTATATAGCATTAACTAAAATACATTGTAGAATGGAACAAGTCCTGGGTAGAAGTTTAGATTAAATAAGTTCAAATCAAACCACTAATAAACATTTATTAAGTACCTACTGTATGCCAGGCATTGCTCTTAGCTCTGACTCTCCACTTATAAAATTTAACTATGGCTAAGTCACTTAGTGTTTCTTTGTCTCAATTTTCTTTTTTTTTTTATTTTTGCATTTTGGAGGGGGGACGGCATGCCATTAAGTGACTTGCCCAAGGTCACAAGGCTAGCATTAAGTGTCTGAGGTTGGATTGGAACTCAGGTTCTCCTGATTCCAGGGCCTGTGCTCTATGCACTGTACCACATAGTCACTCTCATTATTTTAACTCTAGATTTTCTTAACTCTAGAACACTCCCAATTTTCTTAACTCTAGAATGAAACTTATACTACTTGCCTAGCTTGCCTCATAAAGATGAGTTCAAATCTTGCCTCATGCACTTGCTAGCTGTGTGACCCTAGGAAAAACACTAAACCTATGTCTGCCCCAACTATAAGTTAGGGATAATAAAAAAAATTAATTCCTTGAGTTCTTGTGAGGGCCAAGTGAGATCACATTTATAAAGTGCTTAGCACAGTTCCTGGCACATACTAGGTACTTTATAAATACTTGCTTCCTTCCCCTAATGCTTCCCTAGATAATTCAATCCTATAATGTAAATAAAAAGTATGTAATAATAAAAAATTATAGAAACTTAAACTTTAAAAAAATCTGCATCTTAGATTCTTTAAAAAAATTCTCAAAAACAGTTAGCTTTTTTCAATGAAACAAAAAAATAATAAATAGTAACTACATATTATAAAGGAAGGGATAAAAATCCTTTATCCATTATCTCTGAATTATTTGCTAGGAGAAAAAAAAGATGAGATTCTACAAAAGTTCTCTTTTAGTTGCAGGTTTACAATAAAAAAAATCTAAATTCATCTCAGATTTTTATTGCTATGAGACTTTGCCTTAAGTGCAAATCCACGTGGACTTTTTAATGCCTCCCAAATGTATTCACTATTGTAACTTTTCAGGTATGAGGTTGTTTGGCTCTGTATATATTGCACACACACACACACACACACAGACACATAAGAAGTGTAGTAACTCACTTATCTTTTCAGCCCCTTGAGGACAATGCCGTAAGCTTGCTCCAGGCTAATTCTTTAAAGATGAGTCTAATACTTTCAGTTGAGCATCAGAAGGAGGATGGCATATGCTATAATATATCCCAGGAACTTCCAAATGCTTCCCAGAATTGGAAAAGGGTTACAAGTAAAGCTTGTTAAACCAGCAAGAGCTCAAAAACTTATGATATTCCTTCAACAGAAACCTAAGTAGAGGGGGCATACTTGACTTAGCCAGTACGTCTAACTATGATTATGGAAACAACTGTAGAATGCTAGGAAAGCTCTGTTGACAGCTTTAGGGAAAATCAGAGTTGGAAGAGATCTCAGTGGTCATCTAGCTTGACACCCCCTTCCTGACACATGAAACCCCTCTTATGATGTACCCAATATATTATCAGTTAGCCATTGTGTCAGCATTTTTGACAATGGTACACTCACTATATCAGAAGGTTATCCATTCCGTTTTTTGAACAGCTCTCTAAGAAATGTCATCTTTACAGAACCACAGAATATTAGAGATTGCAAAGATCAGTTCTGGGCATCATCCATCTGAATCATAAAGCCCATCCATAATATCTTAAGAAGTAATCATTCAGAATTTAAGAACTCATCATAAATGGAGAAATTTTAAATGAGAAAATTAGTTTTTAAAAGTTAGCTTGATTTGATTAATTATTAAAAATTCAACATTTATTAATTATAGCTATTGAGAAAAATCAAGTTCTTTAAAGATTTAAAAAAAAAACCTACAAATGCATTACTGGTTGAATTTTCATTCCTCAACAGAAATTTTAGCAATCTAGCTAGAGCATTTTCAAGTGCTTACTGTACATTCCTAGTGCCCTCAAGAAACTTATATTCTATGGAAGGGTAAGCCAACACGTAAAGGGGAGAGGAGGAAAGAAGGGAGGGAAGGTTACCTGTGAAGGAGAGAAAAATTGTATATATACACACATATATATGTATATAAGTATATGTATGTATGTATGCGCCAGGAAAAAAAAACCCCAGAGAGGTCTAGATGATTTTGTAGGCAGAAAGGAAATTCTTTTTTCATATATGTATACATACCTACACATGTATGTGGGATGTGTATATATACACACGTCTATGTATACCTATCTAGAAACATATCATCATATTATATGCACTATGTGCACAAACACATAACTTGTGGGTGTGTCTATCTTCCTTGATGTTGTGGTCCTCTTCAAGAATGAAGAACTAACAACAACATATAGCCATGCAAACATACATACATATACATATACACACACACAGTTCTTCTGACCAATACTACCTCTCCTAGTCAACACTATACTTTAGGGCCACATCAAGATTCCTTTCTTGATTACCTCTCTCAGATTTTACCAGTTACTAAGTCCTGTAGATTCTTCCTTTGAGTGCTTCAAATGCCCATCTTCCTTTCCATTTCCCCTTACAAAATTCTAATTCAGCATCTTGTCACATTATGATTGGATTATTTCACCTACTTCCTGTTTTCTCTGTCTATAGTTTCTCTCTTGCCTCTTGTTCAGCCTGAACACTGCTAACCAATTCATCTTCTGAAACACTACTCCAGATACCCTGCCCCAACTCATGCTCCCAATCTGTCACTTCAGTCTGTATCTCTGTCTGGTTTCCCAAACAAATCCTCTACTTCAAGAAAACTGGATGGCTCATGGTCCCCTAAACAGTTCTTATGATTTGCATCCCCTATCCCTAAGGAGGAAAATAGAGTAAGGCTGATCCTTAAATGCATGTCTGATCACATCCCCCTCCCCTACTCAATATACTCCAGTGGATTCCTATTGCTTCCAGGAACAAATACAAAACACTCTGTTTGGCATTCAAAGCCCTTTATAACCTAACCTCCTCCTACCTTTCCAATCTTCTCACTCCTTACTCCCTTGGCATGCACTGTGAAGTCCAGTGACACAAGCCTCCTGCCTGTTCCAAACAAGACACTCCATTTCTTATGTCAGGGAATTCTCTCTAGCTGTCCCCAGTACCTAGAATATTCTCCCTCTTTCACTCTGACTACTGACCTCCTTAGCTTGCTTTGAGTCTCAACTAAAATCGCACTTCCTACCTGAAGCCTTCCCAAACACTTCACAATTCCCGTGTTTCCCTCTGTCAATTATCTGCTATTTATCCTGTATATAGCTTACTCTGTATATATTTATTTTCGTGTTGTCTCCCCCATTAGATTGTAAACTCCTTGAATGCAGGGATTGACTTTTGCATCTTTTTGCATCCCCACCACTTAGCACAGTCTCTAACACACAGTAGGCATTTAATGAAAGTTTATTGAATTGAAGAATTGTCCTTCCTAATTATCTTTCTAATTATCCCTAATAACATCAACCAATCCTTCTTGGATCATAGCTCTAGAACTATAAAAGTCCTGAGAGGTCATCCATTCTACCTTTATCCTCTTAACAGATGAGAAAATGAGACAAAGAGAGGTTTAATGTCTTGAATAATTTTGAAGGGATCACAAGCATCACAGTCAACATTTGAACCCAGGTACTCTGCCTGCAGTCAGCCCACTTTCCAGTGTGCTACACCATAGCATGTATTACAGTATCCTACTAGTCCTTACCTGGATATAAACCAGCTTTTCAGTGTCCCTGTGAAGATGTAGCCCCCACAAATGAAGAAAATACTTCATAGGTAAGGATCTATTCCCTCTCTCAATCTGTCTTTTTGGTAGCCATATTATATTGCTGACTTATCTTGACCTAGAATTCCTCTAAAACTTCTAAATTATTTTTTCATGCGAACTGATATGTAACAACATCTCTTCCATTCCATATTTGCTCTTTTTTCAATCTAAATGTTGAAATCTATATAGCTATTAAATTCCATTTGATTCCATTTGGCCCTTCATTCTAGCCAATAGAGATCTTTTGGGATTCTGAATGTATTATTCAATATATTACATAATAGCCGCATCTCTAAATGAGCAATAAAGTGAATTTGCATTTTTCCTACTTGCACATCTTCAGTAGTCACTGATAAAAAATGTGGTCAGGAGCCAAACATGGAGGAGCCCTATATTGTCATGACATGAATGACTCCAACTTTAAACTAGTGTCCATTTCAGGGAATGTGATCAATCATATCTATTCCTATGTTTAGATTTTCCTTCTACCATGATTGGCCTGCCAGATTTACCACACATAGGATGTGTGTTCTCTACAACCTAGGTCAGTGACAAATTAGCTGACTAGAAAGAGTCTGTTCCCTCCTCCTTGAACACAACAAATGATCCTTTCCTGCTTCCTTGACTAGCTGGAGACTACTTATAATCCAGGTTAACTGTCCTCCTTTTCTTTCTCTTCCTGGTTTCAAATAGTGGCGAGAAATGACTTCTAATCAAAGTTCTCTTGGTTTATAGAAATTTTTATATGTAAATCAACCTGTGTTTCTTTATGTTATGGCTTGTAATAATAATTTGCGTAAAGATTTTTACTGCTTTATACTGCTAAACTTTGAGCTGTTCATTTTAACATAATATTAACACCACTAGAGATCTCCCTCAAAGTTGACAAATTCCGTTTAATAAAACAAGCTTTTACTAAGTGCTCCGTTTGTACAAACAACTGTGGTAGGTCCTTGAGGAGACACAGTTTAGATAAGATCTGATCTCTGCTATTTTGGAGTTTATAGGCTAATTGGTGGTTATGAAACATATTAAAATAAATGTACTTTAAAACTTTAGGAATCTCTGATTTCACCTGGGTGGATACATCTTATGTTAATATTATTATTCATCTCTTTATGCCTTAGTTGATAGTATTGATCAATTTTGGCTGATAAAATACATCACCTTGTGAAATTTTTCTGGTAATGAGTTTCTTAGAATTCAGCTAGGCTGGTCCTTGGAGGATGGTCTTGCATTGTGCTGCTCAGCCCATACTCAAAGATTTTCCAGGTTTGTAAAGATCTGTCAAACCTTACACTTTCCTAGCACAGTAGATTCTCAAATAATAAATACCAGGACTACATTTTTGCCACAACAAGGCACTGAAATAAAATGTATTCATCAATTGATACTCTTTGGATAATGTTGATAAACGAGTTAAAAATCTAACATTTTACCCATTCTAATATTATGAAAGACTTTTGTCAAATGCCTCACTGAAATCTAGATATGCCTGATCTGTTCTACAAGTTTTGTACATTGGAAAGGAAGGAAAGGAAGGAGGGAGAAAGGGAATAAATGAAGTTAATCTGGCATATATTCTTCAGAATGAAACTCGGCTATTTCTTAGTATCACTGTATCCATTTCTACAAACAATTCAATTAATTGTCATTCTAGAATTTTGCCTGTGTTTGATAACAAGCTCCAATTTCCAAAAACCAACAGCCACCCCCAATGTCCACTTTTTTTTTTCTAAAAATCAGATTATATGCCCATTTCCCATGTTCCAGAGACTCTCTGATCCTCTCTGATTCCTATCCACAAATTTCGTTTGGAACCCTGTAGCATAATTCAGCTGGGTCAGGAGAACTGAACTCATCTGCAGCAACTAGCTGCTCTCCTACTCACTTTTCACCTCTCTTGTGTTTCGATTCCCCCTGAAACAAGTTTCTTCTCTTGTTCCCTATCTGAAGAGCTACTCCTTAACAGAGAAGACAGACAAAAATCTGAGTGAGGAAGTTCTCATTTTTCTCTGTTGTCTGTTAACCTTACATCGTCCTCCCCAAGCACTGCGTCTCTTCTTCCCTGTTTCTTCTACTTGCCTTTAAGAGAACTTTAAAGTCCTTTTTTGCTGTTGTCATCCTCATTTTTCCCCCACAGGCCTTAGATCATTATGGGCTTCACCCTTCCCGACACTATTCTTACAAGCACATGCTGCTCTTTTGTATCATTTCTTGGTTAAACTCCTACTACCATTTTTTTTATTCATCTTTTCAAAACATGAGCTCATGGTAGCTCTCTCCTTGAAGTCACATCTGTCTCCTCAGTTACTTTTTGCCCTTTTCTTTCTGACTAACCTTCAAAACATTTGTGAATATATGGACTGAACAGCAATTTTAAAAAAATTCCATCCAGCTTGAACTATCTTTTCTCTTCTTGGTTCATGCTATGGAATTATACCCTTCTTACCTAACTTTTCTCTGATTTTCTTAAGATCTCCTTTAACAGAATGAGAGATCCTTGAAAACTGGGATTATCATGGTCCTTTATTTGTATCCAAAGTGCTTAAGACTGTGAGAGCACATAATTGTAGGTCATTAAGGGTACAAAATCATAGCACATCAAGGGTAAGTCTTTATAGTTCTTTAATAAATGTTTATTGATTAATTGCTGTTCCAGAACACCCAAAGGGATCCCTCCTTTTTAAATGAATACTTTCCTTTTTTCTTGCCTTCTCCTCTTGGCCATAGGCAGCTAGATGGCACAGTAGATTGAGCACTGGGTCTGGAAGCAAGAAGATTTGACTTCAAATGTGACTCAAACATTTATCATGTGATCTTGCATAAATCTGTTAATCACTGACTGCCTTCCTTTCATTATCTGTAAAAGGGGGTTAATAATAGCAACCTAATGCTGTTTTGAGGATCAAAGAGAAACTTGTAAAGTGCATTTACCTACTGTTACTTTCCCACCTTTTTAAACTAATCTTTCACCTCTCCCTCTTGTGTTAATGCAAGGGAAGCAATGGTCATAGTGGCAATCAGGGTGGGTAACTAAAGAGAATAAGCAGAGAGGGAGTTTTACCTAAATCATCACTACCTTTTATTCCCTTGCCCTTCATCATTCCTTACCTCCATCATTCCTTACCTTCCTTCTTCTCCCTGCCCTACTCCAGTCTTTAAAGCATAGTTTCGACATAGTAAAAAAGGTTTTATCCCAACAATAGGTTATTATGGTATATTTTTCCAGTATGTGCCACCCTGTTAGAATGAATTGAGATCAAATTCCTCCGAGATTATCATAAGAATTATTGAAAAATTCCCCATACCATGGCCTTGTCTAATAAGCATACTACTGTTGCTCAGAGGAAAGATGTTGATAATTAGCCTATAGATATGGGCTGCTAATGGAATTTATGATGAATTATAAGTACATGCTGTATATTATTTTAGAAAATAACTATTATAAGATGTACTGTATAAAAGTACAATGGATGAAGAAAACTTAGCCAAAGAAGCAGGGGAAAATGGCAACTAAATAAAAGCTGAGCTTATTGATATTATTCATATAATAGTATCACAACAAGCTATACAAAAAATAATTAATAATAAATGGGCATGTCACATTGGCAAAGGAATAACTAAAAGCTGAAAAAAGAAAAGAAAACCGGTGTGCAGTTATTTCACAGAATCCAGCTTGGAATCTTAGAGAACAGGAAATAGACGATACTTTGGCAGCCATTCAGAAGGCAGTGTTTTCTAGGTACTTGCCATATCACCAATACTAGAACAAAAGATAAAGGAACTACTTGGCCCAAGGTAGCCTTGCTGTCATGATAGTTTTATACAATAAAATGACAGTATACATGCAAATATATGGTGGAAAGATATGATAGTGGTGAGAGTGCTTAACTAGGAACCAGGTTCCAATTCTTACATATCACTTAGGAAAATTCCTTAATCTATATGACCCTCAGTTTTATCATTTTTTAAATGTTCATAACATTATATTCCCATGACTATTTCCCAGGGTTGTTTTCTGGGGGAAATATTTTGTAAACACCCAAAGCACTACAGAAATATGAATTATTATTATCACCATGTCTCACTTTTAAGCTTTTCAAAGCTCGTTTTATATTAAGCACTTATTCCATCACCTCGCAAGGAGACTGGAAAAAAAAAATTTTGTTTACATTTGACATGATTGAACAGAGTCCAAATGAATTTCTTCAGTCCCACAAAAACCAGAATTTGGGACTATAGTTACACTAGCAGTAACAGAATTTTAACCCAGACTTTCTGTCTTCTAGTCTAGCTCTCTTTGCCTTAGACCATGTTGTTATTTTTTAAAGATATCACTAAATAGCCACTAGAATGAATACTTTAAGAGAATAGGGAACAGTGCCTTTTGGAATACATATACAGTTATCTCCACCCCTATACTAACCCAAAGTAAAAAAATGAAACCTTTTCTAAATATAAACTTTATTCATTTCTAATTATACCCATACCCCAAAAAATGACATCTGCAAAAGAAAGGAGCGACATTTTCCTTTTGATTTCATATGTATAAATAAACCACACAACACTTTAAAGGTTAAGTTATGCAAAATATATAGCTACCCCCCCCAAAAAAAAAGACTTTCCTTTCTTCTGCTCATTTGAGACTGTACACCCCTTACATTCTTTCCACATAGGTCTTCATCTTGGGCTATATTAGTGGTAGCAATTCTTAATTTCTTTCCAAGAACAGCTAGAATTAAGAATTCTATGCCTTTTATTGAAATTAAACATATTAGCAAACAAGTACAAGAAATTTTTTATAAAGGCTCTAAGATCATGTCACCAGTTCCTAAGTTCAAAAATATTTCCTCGTAAACCTTAAACTACCTCCTTACTTGATTTTTTTAAATAATATATTTTGAACAGGAATTGAAAGTCATAAAAGAGGCCAGCTGAATGAACTGGTAGAAGATTTAATTGAATACAAATTATTTATTCGATGTCAATAGCTTTTCTGCTAGCATAACTATGGTCCAAAATTTAGATAAATATAACAGGAATAATTACTTGAGAAATGGCTGTATTCCTGATATTATCTTTAATTGTAACTAAAGGAAAAAAAAAATGAACCTTGCTCTAATTCTGTGACTACAGACACTGCCAATTCCCTTTTCCATAACCACAGACCTCAGAACCCAATGATTCTAAAAGATAGGAATAATCAGATTGATTTATACCAAAAAGGAATCTTGACAAAGAGCCCACTTCAAATACAAACCACCAGCAATCACATTAGCATCCCAACAGATGAACATTCAAAGTGCTCCTGTCCAACAAATACTAAGCACCTATTATACTCAAAACACAGTAATAAGTGTCACACGAGAGGAAGATAGTTCTCTTAAAACTCAAGAGAACTTACTTGAGGGTTGATTCAAGTGCTCAAGTAACTTTAGTAAAATAAAAATAGGATAAGTTCTATAAAAGATAAGCTCTGGGATTTAAGAAAAGAATGAGGTCATATGAAAGAGGAGGAATCATAGGTGGTTTCACAAGAAGTTGCCTTTGAGATAGGCCCTGAGGGATGAGAAAGAGTAGAAAAGGAAATAAACTCTCACATTCATTTAGTGTCTTCAAGTTTACAAAGAATTTTCTTCATACCAATCCAGTAAACTAGGTAGTTTAAGTACTTCTATCTTTTTCTTACCCAATAGAAAACTAGGGCTCAGAAAATTTAAGTGACTTGCCTCGTTTCACAGAGCTTTTAAAGTGCCAGGGATGGTTCCCTACCTGTTGTTTAATGGCTCTCTAGTAGAACTGAAGTTATAAATCAGTCATTCAAAGAGTGGTAATGGTTCTTTGTCAATTTGGAGAGATGTCTCTAGTGGAGAACTGCAAGGCTGTTCAAAACTTTGAAGAATGAATTAGTTGAAGTTCTAAATAGTGTACTTATCTAATCTGGGGATGGCAGAATGGTAAAAAGCAAAAACAAGATGGAATGCCTGATTGTTTTTTAATAAGGTAAAATTTGATAGTGATTTAATGATAAATGCACAGTTTAAAAATAAAAAAGTTCATATGGATACAGAAAATCAATGGTAAGGAGAAAGTCAAACTATGGCTGGCTAAACATCAGTTGGTATAAAGAAGACTTGTGGAGTTTAGCCACCTGCAAATACGATATTAGGGAGCATTTTGATATGGCGACTAAAATGGACTTATCAGCTTCACTGAAAGGCGCAGCATCCATAATGAGCAATTATCACCCTCTGCCTCGATAAGACCACATTTAAAATAATCTGTTTGGTTCGGAGTGCTATATCAGAAAAAGATATTGAGAAGTTGAATATGTCTAGAGAAGAAAGATACTGCTTTGTTCTTCCACTGATGTGATAAGCATGCCATCTATGCCTTCATCTAATTTAACTTGGACAGAATAGGCTAGGCAATGATTAGACACTGTAGCAGCAAGCACCCCAAGCGTCCTCAGGGTTTGCAGCTACCACAGGTTCTTGGATCTGCTTTGTTAAAGGAAAGCAACTCAAAATGGGTTAACAAGCTTACTTTAATCAGTCAGACATATATCGTTTACCTTGTTCAGGAGAAATGGTCAGCACCCTGAACCTCAAAGTATACAGGCATAATTATCAAGACAGAAACATCAAGTAGACAGATTTCCAAACTGTCCAACCATTACATCCATACCCAGTCAACATCTGGGTTTCCACATTCTGGGTTTTTCAAAGCCGGGGGACTCTCAACAACGGCTTCCCAGAATTCAGATCAAATCACAGAACATTTCTCAAAGTGAGTCCCAGCCCAAATCTGGCAAATAGATTATATTGGTCCACTACCACTGGATAAAGGATGCAGGTTTATATGTACTTGTGTTGATACCTATTCAGGTGTACTAGTAGCTTGTCCTTATAAGAATGCAACCCAGAAAAACACTTGTAAAACTCTAGATCTCATAAGCCTATATTATGGAACCCCAATGCAGATTCAAAGTGACAACGGGTCACATTTCAAAGGCAATGAAATGAAGAAGTATTGTATACTAAACAATATAGAATGCATATATCATATTCCATATTATCCAGAAGCATCTGGGTTGATTGAAAGAATGAATGGATTACTGAAAGGACAATTGAGGAAGTTAAGTTCCAATAATTCATATCAACATTGGAAGGATAATTTGTTCACGGCTTTGCGTAATTTGAATAATAGACCATTGGGAGGAAGTACACCTCTAGCCAGAATGATGACCCCCAATCTGCAAATTAGAAAACAACAAACACACAAGATCCCAATTATTGAGTATTGGACCTTGAGGCCAGATGTCCCAGCACCGTACCCAGGACCACCTGGTTCAATGGGGTATGATTTACATTGTTTAGAGGACTTTGGGTTGGACAGAAAAGAAATAAGAAAAATCTCCACTGGGATATGCATAAGAATCCCTAAAAATCACTTTGGACAGATTTTACCCAAATCAGGATTAGCAGCTCAAGGAATACATATATTGGCTGGAGTAATAGATTCTAATTATCAAGGAGAAATTGTTGTAACATTACAGAATTTAAGTGAAAGGCCCATACAGATTCACAAGAATGATAGGATAGTTCAAGTGATTATTGTTCCTTGTAAAACAATGCCACTTGTAAAAACTGACCCTCCTTCCAAAATAACTGTCACAGGAACTGAAGGATTTGGTTCTACTGATAGAATAAAATCAGGAGCTAAAGTATGGGTAAAACGGAAGCCAGATGATCTTCCAAAGGCTGCAGAGATTATAGCATATGGGAGGGATAACACTGTAACTATTGTTTATTCTGGAGAAGATGATTACAAAATTGTACCCTTAACTCATTTATTCTACCGTGAGTGAGGCTACGATAGTCTGGTTATTGTCTCTTTGCTTTTTCTTGATTTTTTGTTTGTTCACCTTGTTTGTTAGATTTGTTTCCACAGGCTTGGTACCCTCCATCTGTAGATGCCTGATAGCTTAAGCTGGATGTCACCCCCTGTCTGCAACTGTGATGTGTCACCCTTGGACCTGGCATCAAGCATATTAAGAACTGACCTCTCAAATGGGACCCCTTAGGACAGGGACAGCTCTACATCCGATTTCAGCAGCAAGTAGCCATAGAAGAAGAGATCTTCACCCCTTACCACAAGATTTTGGGGCCCCATTTGTTCGGGGTGGGGGGAATGATGGGGAGCTTGTGCTCAAGCGCCACCCTAAAATATGGTTTTCTGTGTTTATTGTGTGCTATTCTTGTTATATTGTTGTGAAATTTTGTTGACACCAGTTATTCCTACTGTATTTTTGTCAAGTAAGGGACATGAAAGATCTTGGGGCCGAATGTAAGGGTTATGGGATTTAAAGATCTTCCATGCCCTGTTGGACTTGCTGATGTAGCAGGAAGGGGTGGAGCAAGAGGAAGCGGAAGCCAAGCTAGCGTTCCTGCGTTGGCTGGCGGTGGTGGTGACGGCGGCAGCAGCAGAGGCAGTGGCAGCGCGAAGCCCTTTTTGAGTTAGGACTGCTAAGGACTTTCTGCTAAGGACTCCTGCTGAGGACTGCCAGGGGCCGGAGCTGCTGGGAGCGCGCTTCCAGGACGCTGGGTGGTTGCTGTGTGTGGGGAGAGGAGGACCTTTGCCTGAGGTAGCCTGTTCTGTTTTAAAGGCTTGAAAATGTGGGTGCTTTCTACTTTATCTACCTGTGCCAATATCATAACTACTCTGATGGCTTTCACTTTCTGGTTTTGGGACTCAGTCTTTTGGTATCTTAATAAATTTTCTAGTTTATTTCCTCATATGGCAAACATGACGTATTTTGTAATGGATAATTATATCAGCATATTTGTAATCTCTATAGGCATTGTGAATATGGCATTGCTGATACAGACACTGAAGGATTTCAGAAGGTGGTCCAATATGAATCTCTGCAAAGACTGATAGAAAGGGGGAAAGGATAGTGGAACAGTATTTGTCCCCTAAACCTTGAGAAAGATAAATACATACCCTAGTATGCTTAATAGGAAGGTGCTAAAGAATATCAACACCGTATCTAAAAGAAATCATTTGGCTGGTGTTTTTCTTATCCTGTGTTTAGTGCTAAGCTTTTGTTTTTATTCTAACAAAAAGTGGAGACTTAGAATAAAGTACAAAGGAGATGGAAGGAATAAGGGCAAATGGAAGCAAGTATAGGCACTAAGTTTGTATGGATCCACATAATTAAAACATTGCCCACAAGATTGATGATATCCAATTTTAAGTTAAAACTCAAAAAGAAAGATATGCCATCTATGTCTTAGAAATTCTGTCATCTACCTGCTGACAACCTTGCCATGGTCAAGGAAAGAACAGTTCCCTTGCATTTGAACAGAATTCTGTTGTTCAGTCCTGTCCAATTCTTTGTGACTCCATTTGGGGTTTTCTTGACAAAGATACTACAGTGGTTTGTCATTTTTTTCCTCCAGCTTGTTTTACAGATGAGGTAACTGAGGCAAACATGGTTAAGTGACTTGCCCAGGGTCACACAGTAAGCCTCTGAGGGCAAATTTGAATTAACAAAGATACGTCTGATTCCATGCCTGGTACTCTATTTACTGTGTCATCTATCTGTCCCTTGAATAGAATATGATAGGTTAAGCTTGTAACTGTTGGAAGGGATTATAGAACAAATGTGTAGAGTACTTAAGTGGTATTTGGTTCCTGTGTGGACACTAGAAAAGTCCATCAACCCTTAGAAGTCATTCAAAATTATATCAGCAGATAAGACAGTAGAGCTTTAACACTCTGAAAATATAAAATAATAAATAGCCACTCACTTAACATTTGGTTTTACTTAATTCAACACTTCTTGGATTAAAGGAAATGCACTTCTCTTCATGGGTATAACTGGAAAAGGATCTAGGCTAATCATATATCAAGAATGAAAGGCACAAAATAGACAGGATGATCTGTGCATTGTCACTCTTAGGATACTAAGAAATCAAAAAAAGCCCCCTAGTGTATTGGGTAAATCTTCCATGGAGGGCTTAAGAAAAACCATGGATCAGATTTGCACAGGATGAGAAGTATAGGAGGAGTTGCAATCTCTATCAGTGGAAGGATCAATCACACAAAAGAACCCACACTAAAGAACACAATCAGAAAAACAGCAAGCATACATAGTCTTGAGTATACATAAAGGAAATCAATGGTGCAGGCAGTATTCCTTCCCCCAACCCCCAGTTGTTTTGTTTTTAGCAAATAAATCTATTAATTCAAGCTGATAGTAAAAAGAAATCAGAAAAGACATGCAGATAAGAATATGTATCAGACAAAACACAGAGTAAATGGGTTCTCTCATTGGGAGTGAGATAGCTCAGTGTAACAGAGTCTGATATCTCACCTAGAGGAAATTCCCCCCCAAAGTCTCCAGGGGAGACTTAGAGCTTCTGACAATGTTGAAAAATTGATTCTTAAAGTATCTGTTGGTGAGGACAGCAAACATGGGAAAAATCATGCATGTTGGTACTAACAAATATCAATAACTATTGACTTGTATGTGTACTACTCTCATCTCTACAAAATCTTGAGCATTATCTCCAGGTCTTTTTAGAGCTTCTCTGATAAAGTCATGAAAGGGAAATATACAGATTTCACAACTGATACCCTATAGATACCTACATCTTTTTAAGTCATGCAACTGACTTAAAGGTAAAGAGAATGCTAAACACACTCTTCATATTTTGTGGACACTAAACCAACATTTAATTTGTCGAAGCAAAATGCCTCCTTAAAGGCTCCCTTGCAACAAGGTGTCTCCCATGTACATGCTAAAATCATGTAACATTCCTTAAGAGGTCCATAACAATAAAGATAATTTTGTTCAATCACCTTCTGATAATAAATATCAAACAAGGCACAAAAGAGGAAGCCGTATGCTCGTATGCTCATCAAAAGGTTTTGCCACTAGTGAAGACTATGTCCAGTTCAGGGTTCCAAACAGAAGAGAGATCCACTATGGATGATGAGGTGCCCCAGACCTATTTGTGGATCATAGTGTCCTGATTACATCAAGAACACCATAAAACTTCTAAATGAGACTCATAATTACTCATGAAAGTTTGGTTTAATAATACTCATAGGAAAATTTAAGTAAGTAGATGAAAAATATTTATTATTCAAACTATGGTATGCAACTAGATAGCAAAACATAACCCTGGTCTACGTGTTTGTGTGTGTTGAAACAAAAAACATAGTCCTGGTCCATGTGTGCATGTGCATATGTGTTGAAACAAACATATCTTTAAGAAATACCATGGTTATATAATGAATTGGCCTAGAATTATAGGAAGGAAGTAGACTGTGTTGCATTTGGGATTTTGTGAGGTTAGGCTTCCCTAAGAAGGGAAGGTTCATATTTTTAATATCAATATTCTTTCTGGTGATGCTACATGGCTTCAAGGTATATAATTCCATTAGCTATGAAAAAGAAGTTGTGGATCACAGAGGGCCATCGTTAGATACACGGTTGGTGCAAACAGTACTTTTCTCATATTACTAATAAGGAATCACTATGGAGAAATGACATCACAATAGAAATAAGGATAGGGAATAGAACTGTGATTTCACTGAGGAAATTCCACCTAGAATGCAGGCTAGCACCACATCTATAATTTCATCTTCTAGAACTGTCTAAAGTACTATAAAGTTATGTGATTTGCCCAGAATCAGAGAGTCAGTATGTTCAAAGATAGGATTTGAACTTAAGCCTTCAAGGCTTTAGGAATAGCTCAATAAATTATCAAGGAAATGTAAGAATATCAAAGACGGTACTCCCGCCACAAAACTAGAATGCGAAATATCAGATGGGCAGCCTGCAAGCTCTAGTCAAACCAATACAAAGTAAAGAAAATGGAATAGAGGATAGTTGTATTTGGGTAGAACTCTGTACAGAAGGTTTACAGGAGAATATGAACAGCCTCTGAGAGAGTGTGAATGCACTGGAATTAGCATCACTGGAGGGAATACCCACCTCTGTGGATCACAGATCCACTAAAATATGACAATTTGGAATTCCCTGCCTGTGGGGGGTTGTGGGGAATGCTACAGAGCCAATATGCCTGTAAGCAAGATGAAAACCACCATGAGAACAGATTATTAAGGGCCTTCCATATTTTTTCAGGCATACCTTTGATCCAACAATGAGGATTTTTCATCAAATATTTCAGAGAAAAGACTATACATTTTGTAAATAGAGCATTAGCAACTTAAGACAATGTAAGGGGAAAAAATGTTGAGGGAAAATGTAAACCATGACTTTTTTCCACTGTATTCTTTTTGAAAAAATATTACTTTATTCTGAACTTAAATAAAACAAGTATTTCCATAACACAGCAGAAGAGAGAAAAAAGATGATTGTACTTGAAATTGCAAATCTATCATGTACAACTTGCTATTCCCTTTAAATGTCATAAAGTTATAATGAAACTTTGTTTTTCTTTGTTTCCTTTTTTACTTCCCTCCTTTACTTCCACCCTAGAAATGGTACCATTAAACATACAACCCCAAAACTCTTTGTCTTGAATAGATAATCAAGAAACAGTCTTCAATATATAGATCTAGTCCTGATTTTCTCCTTCCCAGCACAAGGAATTTAGAGTAAAATGTCAGATTCAGAGGAATTCATGGTGAGAGAATATAATCTGGTTAACCACAAATGTTTGCCATCAGATCCCCAACAGATTTGTCCACATCCCAGTCTGACATGGCATAGTCACACAGTGCAGCACAAAATAATGAAATGCCATAGTCTTAAAAAAGGAAAACATGATTTTTCCCCAACTGGAGACTTGCTATTTGCAGGTGTAGTTAGCATCCTAATTTATGTGGATACAACATACCTCAAAGACCTAATTGCAGGTAATCTGAAATGCTTGTTAGAGCTGTTTAATTCATTACATGCCTGTATCTAACTTGCCTGTGTTCTTTGAACACTCCCATCTTGGTTGAATGAAGTCTGCCCTAATGGAAATCAATGATCCCACCCACACAATCCCCACCCTATTGGGGCTTTCAACTTACACTTGCAAGTTTTCCAGCATTCTAAGAATGACTATCAACCTGATCTTCACTGGGTATTTATAGGAAGCAGTAATAATTATGCTTTTGGCAAGCTCATAAAAAAATAAACCTTAGCAAGAATGAGAGAGGAGAATCCAGTTCATAGTAGAGTTATCACAGGCTTACTCGTCTGTAAGCAGAAGGCAGCTATATATTGTGAATGTACAAAGCACTTCTAAGATATGTTGTCATTTGGCTCAGACTTAATGAAAGCTTAGGATTGCTATTTTAATGATCGGAACAGTGACTCTGCCTAGCAGAAGATACAAAACTAACAGAACTGGAAAGTTGTCTGCTTTAAGCCAGCAAATTCTCTGCTGTAAAAGTCAAGTTTGCCTGATGAGCAGAGGTAGGGGACAGTCGTATTTCTTTTCAAATCTTAAAGCATTACATATATTGTTTGAGATTTCCACATTTCTCATTGTTTCCTTTCTTTTCCTTGGCAGAAAACAAGTGATGATTTAAAACAACCATGCTATGTACGTTAGTGCTTATCTATATGTGTGTATACAGAGAGCTATGTCTACATACCTATCAGATAATGTAGACATAGCTCTTAATATAGACACAAAAACATAGTACTTTAATGTCTGCAAAGCATTTTACATTCATTATTACCTATGCCCCTCTCAAAATACCTGTAAAATGTAAAATTATCTACATTTTACAAATGAGAACACTTTGACTCAAAGAGATTGAGACACTGGTGTAGTGAAAATAACACCAGTCAGAGGACCTAGGTTGAAATCTCTTCTCTGATCCTGCTCATGAAACCTTAGTCAAGTCACAATCTCCCTAAGCCTCAGTTTGCAAAGTTTTTGAATGAAGTCATTAATCTGGGTAGGTTCTGAGGTGCTTTTTAGGATTCCTCTGTGGCTCTGTTTCTGGTTTGGACACCAAGCCTCAGCTGCCTTCTCACCCTCGAAGATGCCCAACTGCTGCCACCTTCTCACCCTTGAACAATTTTCTACTTCAATCCTCTTTTCTTCAATTGTTAAGTACTTCTTGGAAGTTGCATTTTGTGTAAAGACTCAGGCCAGACATCCTTCATATCTTTCCTGGCTCTGCTTCTGACTCTCCATCCAGCTTTGCCATGTTCTATGCTGACTTCACCACCATGTACCCTACTTTCCCCTCCTTGCTCCTTCTCAGCCCCTTTCATCTTGTTTTCCTCATTAGAATATAAATTATTTTAGAGCAAGGACTATCTTTTTTATGGTATTTGTATTCCCAGAATTCAGTCCAGTGTCTGGCACAGAGTAAGTGTTTAATAAATAAAAACTTGTTGACTTCAATTGATTTCAGTGTGTGTGTGTGTGTGTGTGTGTGTGTGTGTGTGTGTGTGTGTATACATACACATATATAATCTGATTTTTTAATTTATCATTAAAAAGGGTACTATGTAAAACATTTACTACACAGATGGTATAGTGTCATGCTGGTGACTTACAACATATGGTAGCACTTGATTAAACACAACTTTTGCACACTATGATTTCAGACATGACCTGTTACCGTGTGAGGGAAAAAATCACCTATCATGATATGGTTTATGACCATGCTGTTCGGCTCACTCACTTTTACAGAAGGCAATTTATCTATTCATTTTTCTTCATTTCCACAAAAAAAGATTTTCAGAAACAGAAGCTTTGACTAAGAAACTTAAAAGAAATGTTTAAAAAGTCAAAATGGGTTAATGGGTATCTTATGGAATTAAAAGAGAAAGAAAAAAAGACAAATAAATTACCAAAAAAATATAAGTTCAGGTAGCACATTTCTTGACATCACAGAAATATGAATCAAATTAATTACACAAGGCAGAATGGTATTCCTTACCGTACATTAAAGATTTAAAGTAAACCTAATGATACTCACTTCAGTGGTGGGACTAATCTACTGCAAAGATTAGCATGCTAGAAAAAAATGAGTTCTGCTGTATATAGCTTTTGTCTTGAAGGCAAAATGAGGACAAGTTCTATGAACATAAGTAAATAACTGTGCCCACACCTCCATTTTACAAATAAGGAAACTGAGACCCTGAGATGTAGAGTTATTTGAATAATTAGATGTCTACAAACTTTCACTGACTTCTTCAGGGATATTTCATTGCTTTTCCAGTCTATCCGACAATTAGAAAGAATGTAAGCTCCTCAAGGGCTGAGACTAACTCCCTTTGTATTTGCCTCTATACTATTATTTATATCTAGCCTACCATTTGCCAGTCTGACTGACAAATAAATAGTACACAATAAATGCTTGTTGATTGATGTAATTATTTGGTTATACCTACTTTTCATTATTAAAAAAGTTACACTTGTTTTGTTTATGTTAATAGAGCTCTTGACCAGAACCTTGGACAAAGCTTCACAAGGCGATCTCCAAAGAAGAGACTGACACAAACTTATAGCAGTTAAAACCAGTTTGTAGATAACTATTTATTTCTCTAATTTGTCTAGTGGTCTGGATAGGGCTTTCAGCAAAAAAAAAAAAAAAAAAAAAAAAACATGGTTTGGCCAAAAACAAGTCATGTAGAAATCACTTATTCAGGGGTGGCTAGGTGGTGCAGTGAGTAAGAGCGCTGGCCCCGGAGTCGGGAGGACCCAGGATCGGTTCTGGCCTCAGATACTTAACACCCCCACAAAAAAACTGGCAGTGTAACCTTGGGCAAGTTACTTAACCCCAATTGCTGTAAAAAAAAATCACTTATTCAGCACTTACAGAGCACCATCTGTGTACGCTGTTGTGTACTATTTCCTGAGCAGGATATAAATGAAACAATACATGTTACTTATACCTTGAAGAGTCTATAATTAATTAAGAGGAAGAACAAACATGCTCAACAAAACAAAAAGAATGAAAAAACATAAAGCTATCAAAAGGGACTGCTGTTTCTGGAGATGCATGAAGGTAAGGCTGCATGGAGGAAGGTTCATGATTGTTCTAGAATATAAAACACAGATCTTCTCAATTACTATTTAGTGACTAGTACATTAAATGATGCAGTATTCTGTTGTAGTTTACAGAGCAACCGTCTGTCAAATAACATGAAGAACACTCCTTTTTCACTCTCAACAGAACTCCTTCATAAGTCTCCAACACTGAGAAAAAACGATAGCATGGGGCTGCTAAGGGGCAGAAATGGTATCCTTTGCCGAATCAGCTCTCTGCTGCTACTCACTCACATTTAAGATATTTATATTTATTTGGTTTTCTGCACATAACAAAATTTGCAGACAACTCAATGTTTTCCACTAAAGAGAGAGAAGAGATAAGTTTGGATGACATGAAGAGTCAAAGACCTTTGCTAGAAGAAATGAATCACTGGGGAATTCACAAGGCTCTTTCTTACTATTATTAGAAAAGCTCCTTTGCTGCTCATCTACTGTACAACCATAGGGAACGGAACCACAGTTTCATACTAGGTAATATTATGGTGTCCTACCTTAAATCCAAGTAAATCTTTCATTCTCCCAGAAACAATGGTATTCCCTGACCCCATCGGCTAAATTGGGGTCATTTTCTGCTTCATTGGTGAGTGGGATTATGGCCTTAAATATTAGATGAAATGGGATGAATTGAGTTTTATCCGAAATGCAGACAGTATTTTAGAACTTCTCCTCCAAACATACAAATTCATCCTCTGACACTGGACATCCATTAAGCAACTGAATGTCATTAGTCCTGGGTGAGAGTACCACCTGTCACTACCACCGTAAAAATTTAAAGTACATGTCTTATTGATGACAGGTCAGAAGCATCAAATTCATGTATGAGGGATAGCCCATCTAACATTCACAAGCAGTAATAAAGTATTCATTCAGACATTATTAAAACTCATTTAATATATCCCAGTCACTTCTTTTGTCTTTTATTTAATAAGCAATACCAGTACTATAAGTCATATCCAGATTCTTAAGTTAGAATGTCGCTTTTGGTCTTTACTATGCATTAATCACATACAAGAAA
The DNA here is from genome assembly GCF_028583685.1 of Petaurus breviceps papuanus. Classification (NCBI taxonomy): domain Eukaryota; kingdom Metazoa; phylum Chordata; class Mammalia; order Diprotodontia; family Petauridae; genus Petaurus; species Petaurus breviceps. The sequence continues at coordinate 348,053 of NW_027187324.1, forward strand.
ACAAGGTAAAATACATAATCAGACAGAAACTGTCAGTCTAGAAGTCAGTATATATTATCACGGCCTCAGAATTATAGAAACCACTTTTTTTCTGAATAAAATGCTATTGTTTGCTATTACTGTCTAATAATGAGTAGCTAATCACTAAAGGATATCAATGAATAATATTTTAGAAAAAAACACAATTTAGTGAAAACAGTAAAAAAAAAGCTTTAAGGTTATTAAGATAACTCCTCTTATGGTACTGTAATGTTTGTAAGAAACTGACATCTCTTTAAAAATAATTTTAATGAGTTTCTAATGATATTTTATATGATATGATACATGCTTATTGGCTGCAAATCTTTTGCTGTATGAAAACAATGAGATTTTTTATATCCTTCTTGCTTGTTATTTTAAAGACAATCAAAAATACCTATTTATAAAATATATGCAGACATATAAATATGCATATATACAAGAGATACACAATAGTATACAACCTAGTTTAGATTACTATGCCCAAGAAGTAAAAATGCCAATCTGTTTGGTATATAATAAAATACTCCATGCCTCACTGCAATGACCCCATAATCTCCTTGCCAAGGACATAAGTCCCAGCTGTGGATTTAAACTCAATCTCATTTAGAGTTCCTATTCTATTGGAAAGGGTCACATTTTTCACTGTAGTGTCCCATTTAGGGAGAATTTTCATACTAGGAAGCAGCTAAGTTTAAAAAAAAAAGTCGTAATTGAAATTTATCACTTTTCCTTTTCTTCCTTCCAACTGCCTATATGTATATGTGTATGTGTGTGTATGCACAGACATACACACACACACACACACACACACACACATATATATATATATATATATATATATATATATATATATATACAAAGACAAATTTGTTGTTTAAAAACATTTTTTAAATGGATCACTATTAATGTTGGCTAACAGAATTGGTCTAAAAGAAGATTATTCAATAGTCACTCTCAATCTTCCATTGAGTCCACCATCTACCATTTACCTTTTACTGTCTGTCCAGCAAATCAATTTCTCAGCACTTTTAGTTAACAATGCATCTACTAGATCTACTCTATTTTAGATAGCATGCCTTAAAAAGCAAGTATCTAATATCTTTCCTATTCTCCTCCCCAAATTTAATAGGTTACAGAGCCTATAGATTCTTTTTTTTCCCATCCTTTCCTTTCCATTTTAATTTCCATTTCTATCCATTCCATCCTTTTGATTTCTGTCACTTTGATGCTACTACCCCAACTGTAATTTGGAAGCTTATCAGTTCATGCTTGGATCTTTTTTCACATAGCCTTATAACTGATCTTTCCCCACTTCTGCACACTGCTACCTGATCAATCTGTCTAAACACTATTTTGAAGATTATAGAATATTAGAACTTGAAGAGACCTCAGAGGAAATGTGTTTCAACCCCTTCATTTTAGAGATAAGGAAAATAGGACTTGTTAAGTGAAGTGGCATTTCCAGAGTCACGCAGATATTTAGTAGCAGAGCTAAGATTCAAACTCAGTTCTTCTGAAACCAAATAAAGACTTCTTTCCACTATCCCATAACCATAAGTTCTAATCACTACCTCAAGGACCAAGTCCAAACTCTTTAGCCTAGCATGTCAGGTCCTTCACAATATGGCTCCAGTCTTGCTTTTCAATCTTATTTCTCTATCCTCCCCTATATGAATTTTCCACTCTAGCCAAAACTGGCTTGTTCACTGTTCCCTGAACATGTCTTACAATTAATGAACTCCTACTTTTGTGGATGTCAATCTTTTCACATTAAAGATCCTTCTACCTCTTCCCCATTTATCCATCTTTTCCTTCCTTCACGAAACCGCTCAAATCCCACCTTCTCTGAAAGTCCCACTTTGACCATCCTGATTGAAGTCACTACTCTCTCTCTCTGAATGCCCATATTCTATTATTTCCAGAAGATTAGTTTAGGCAGTAATCATTATCTTTTTCATTTGTCCTTTTATTTTCTTAAAGTTAGAGTTGTTATTTAACATTAACAGGTAAGATTTCATCTCCCTAGATACAACACAAGTGTTTTGAAAAAAAAATATTCTCCTGCAGCATCTAACATAGGGTTCTACAACTAGTAGGATCTGAATAAGTAGCCATTTATTTGTGAACAATGGCAAACAGTTATCTATTCTATTTTTAGATAGAGAGGTCTAGAAATATAGACATCCTTAAGGTACTTCAATTTAATTTAAATCTCCAACCTCTTGGAGGTCCTTGCAGGGTAGGCAACTAATTAGTGATTGAGGGGAAGGCCCTAGATGTGGTCAAGAAAGATGTCAAGTTAAAATATTCACAATCGGATCAAAATCCCTTGTTTTTCTTCTATCCCCTAAAGCTAAGTGACCAGAAATGCCCTACCCATTAACTTACATATCCTTCAGCCCATGAAGCAGCAGATACAGTAAAAAAAGAAATCACAAGTCCCAGGCAAATGAGCCCAGTATCTTGGACTTCACTGCCCCAAGACCTTAGTTTCCTCATCTGTAAAATGAAGAGGTAGAATGAAATAGTCTGTAAGATATGGTCCAGTTCTAAATTCTATGACCCTGTCTTTGATGTTAATTTAAACCTCATTTCACCTCTCTAAGAATATCATAGAAAGAATAGGGGCACATAGTATGAGATGTGCCCCCAGGGCTCCCAACTTATGAAAAACAACCCTAATAGGAAAGATGCTTTCATTAAAGTACCCAATAAATGCCTGTATAATCTGACTAACAAGGTGATGCTTCTTTAGAGGACCATCCATTAGTTCATCCATATTAGAAGAAAAACAAAGTTGCCAACATGCAGTTAGCCAATTACCATATAATGTACTGGGTTCTCTCCTAGCCCTGGCTATGACAACTCCATCCGAAAATACATATTGTCCATGATTATGAATCAACCCATCAGTAGTTATTTGCATAGTGCATGGCATTTGTTTGAGCCTGTTATATCCCTCTCTCTAACCTCTATGGTTAAAAAATACTAAAATATCATAAACATCCTTCTCAGCCTGGCTCAGGGCAAAGTTCACTGCATGTTCTGTCATACGTCCTTAGTTCTTTCTCCCTTCCAACCTTGCCACTATATGTCTACCTGTGTGAACTTCAGCAATTTGTGTAAAACATCACCAGGCCTCCATTTCTGCACATAGATTTGAGAGTCTTGGACTAGGTGGTCCCTTCTATATCTATGATGCTAGATGTGATAAGAGAAATGGATCTGATGTAATGTTCAGTCTTTACTACATTTTCATATTGTACCAATGTGTTTATTTGGTGGGGAAGGGTGTATATGTGTGTGTGGGGGTTTATTTTTCTTTTTGTCAGTGTATGTTTTTCCTAGCATACTAATCAAACAGATTGGATGATGTTACTTTCCCTTCCTTCTGCTGTCCTCCCTCTCCCAACAAATTTCAAAGCAGAAAATGAACTTTTTTTAGTGCATTATAGACCTGTTCTTGGTAGGTTTGCAGATAAAGAAAAGCAACCTCCCTACTGCCTTGCATTCTGTAACATTTTCAGGTAATTAACTGAAACAGACCTTGTAAGGGCAGAATTCACTTCCTTGAATCTGTCTTTTGGGCGCAATCCAAAAGCTAAGGGACCAAAATAAGGAAATCAATTCCTGCCAACGGGTCCCTGAAAAGCTCTGGCTAAATGAACTGATGTAATCTCAGCCTGAGACTTGCAGTCGGTAATGATGAGGGAATTCTCATTACTCCCAGTATCTTGAGGAAAGGGAAGGAGATGGAGTGAAACACTCCAGCAGTTCCAGCTGGTAGAAGTCAAAGATTACTGATAAGGCATGGACCAAGCCAGTGTTTTGCTGCTTGAGCTTTAGCTATGCATCTTACATTGCTTCACCCAGACCTCTGGTGACACAAAACTAAGGTATGACTATCAATCTTACTTGCCCCCAAACAGATAGTGAAACAAAGACAAGAAATTGGTGTGATCAGATGGATAGATTTTTTTAAAGGAAGAAAAACACACCACCACTTTTGAACTGATCCCAATTCCTACTGCATACTCAAAAAAAAAAAAAAAAGACTAGAAGTCTAGTATTTATTTCAATGGGAAGAAGTGTATTTCAAAATGTTTTGAAGGAAGTAAAGGGCTTTGTCTTAGTTCCCATTCATAATGTCATGTGAATGTTGAAAAGGAAGTATGGGTTTACTCTTTTGGATTTCTTAATGAATCGACCTGGACAATACAAAAGATAAATACCCCACTTGTCATTTCCCTGCTGTTCCAAATTGCTACATATATTGTGACTACATAATCCATTGTTACCTAACACTTAGCGAAGGTTGGCGTATCTGAATAGGAATAAAAGGATACTGATCAGTGTGCATTTATACATTGTGGTATTCTGCACAATATCTAGCAAGCAGATGTTCAAGACGTTTATGTGCGTGTATGTAAGAGATTATGGGCTTTCCAAAACTGGGGGCAGCAACCCATTCATTTTTATTACATGTTTGGTGTATTACAAGAAGTTGCTGAAATTAGAAATGCTACCTGGAGAGAGGTGGGTGCCAGAAAACTAGCCCCAGCTAAGATTAACAAACAAAAACCATAATAATGCTGCTAAAGCATTATGCTAAAACAGTTCAGAAAATAATATTTATCATACTCAAGTATATAAATAAATCTGAGTGCTTGATATATATTCCCTTATAATGATACAGATCTCAACCTACGCCTGACTACTCATCCTGTGTCATTTTTGTCTATTTTATCCTATAAGTACACCATAGGGGAACCTCCCAAAGTATTGAAGTCTCTCCTAATTTTTCCTCACATCTCACAGATACTAGGAACACTCATGCTCTCCGTCTATAATTCTTTGCATTTGTCATTGACTATTTTGTTCATTTCTCTGGTGATATCCTTGACTCTAGCTCTTCAAACATTCTGACTTATTATATGTTGCAGCCTTTTCATACTTATGATGAGACTTCCCATTGCTCTCATTATGATTATGTTCTATAACTTCACAAACCATAAAAAATTACAGATAAAATACTGATTTTTTAAAGGTAAGCCTACATTTTTGGAAAAAGTTTGGGGTCTTTAAAAGAACTTTTTCTTTTTTTTTTTTTTTGGAGGGGGGAAGGTAGGGCAATTGGGATTAAGTGACTTGCCCAAAATCATACGGTTAGTTTTTTGTGTTGTGTCTGAGGCCAGATTTGAATTTAGGTCCTCCGGACTCCAGGGCCGGTGCTCTATTCACTGTGCCACCTAGCCACCCCAAGAATATTTTCTTGAGGGTTATTTAATCTGCTCCCCCTTCTCCTTTTTAATTCTGGCCCAATTCACTGTAGGTTTTTATTGTCTCTCCTAGATGCTATGTGTATGTCTCAGTAGGTGTGTATTGTGTTTATGGGTACAGTGTGTGTGTGTAAATACACACTCACAAATCACACATATAGTTATAAAAATATTTTGTTGTCCAACTAAGTAAGTTGTCCATCTAACCATGTCAAAATATGAGCAATACTGTTGATCTATTTGGCTATCACATACGGCTGTTTAAGCCAAATTCTATGAAGTGTATGTGCTCTGAGATATTCCATAAAGCTCTGAACATTGATGCAACCTGTACAAGGTAATCACAAACTGCAGAATCTGGTGAATATTTATCATATTCCTTCTGAAAAGTGAGGTGGCATAATGGGTAAAATGCTGGGATTGGAATTAGAGAAAAATTGGGCTCCAATTACACCCCCTATACATACTGGGCATATGATCTTGGACAGCATGCAATCTGGAGTCAGAGAACCTGGGCTGAATTCCAGCACAATACTTATTACTTGTGTAACTCTAGGTTAGCTCTCAGCTTTGTTATCACATGACCTCTGAAGTCCATTCCAGCTGCAGAACTCTGAGCCTATGACCTCCAAGATCTCTTCAAACACTAAATCCAATGATCCTAGGATCTATTAAGTCAGACAGTAATTTAATTTATAAAGTCATACTTCAGAAGTTAGTATTAAATCTTAGCCAATTTGAAACCAACACAATCTGTCAAAAGAAAAAAGTAATTGTATAAGTATGGATTTGTGGATCAAATGCTAACAAACATTTATTAAATACTTACTATGTGTAAGGCATTCTTTTAAGCTGTAGACCCATTATTATAATCCTATGTGCCATATAAAAATTTTCTACTTCCTGTGCATAGAAAATGTACTGTTTGAAAACAGGGAAAAGTAATTTTAAAATAATAACAGAGAGTACAACATTTCTTCATTGGAAAATAAGAGTGAATTTTCTATTCATCTCTCACAACACAAAAACATGTACTGTAAATGGGTAGCAGAGCTACAGGGGATTTGATGAATCAACAGTATTTGCTCTTTATAATATAAGGCTTCAAAAATCCTTCCTTTAGGGGGAAAAACATGGAGAAAAAGTGAGAGAGCAAGATCAGTTTTGTATAAATTATTCAACAGAAAAAAAAAATCTGATACTTCACCATCTGAATTTTCATTTTTGTCTCTATTCTCTGCTTGGATAGCTCCCCTGGCCCTGGTGTTAACCTTAGAAAATAGTTCCATCTGGTCCCAACTGTTAAAGTGCTAGAGACCTCTGTTGAACAGTATCTCCTTCTAAATTGCAAAGTGTTCTAGCTCCTTGATATTGGAAAACAGTAGACTGGAAAATTATAGGAGATTGGTTTCTACAGACCCATGTTTACAACTGCAGCTAGTAACTAGACAGTTTCAACTCAGACTGCAGCAAGCAGCAAAGAAAAAAAAAGTCTAGTTTGCTCTCCAAATATATAGATCAGAAAAAGACCAAAAAGTCTACTGTAATAACTTTTAGCATACTGTTGCTTTCTTCCTGAATTGTTATTATTTTCCAGGGACAATCAGCTTAGGTGCCATGAATAGGGACTAAAATCTTTCCTAGATTTAATAAAAACATTATGAGCAGAGGAAATTATTCAAGCAGTAATGAAATAACAAGGAATTACTATTTTTTTTAATCTTCATTATCAGGTACTGCTTTTATCACATCAAATACATTAAACTTCTCTGAACCGATGTCCTTTTCATCCTAATATACTAAATTAAATATCTGTTCCTTGTAGAATTTGATTCATCTAAACTAGATTAAAATGAAATCGTGTACAAAATCAATTTCACTTAAAGTACAATAATCCTAACCCACTGAGGCCCCCTTCTCGTAATCACAATAAATATGGCTTTCTCCCTTGGTTCTTCCCTAGTCATCTGCAATAGGCATAATTTTATGACCTTGTACACCTTTTATGTATTGCATTAAAATACCATGGAGAGAACCAAAAGGCACACATTTCAACAGTCCTCTAGGGTGTTTAGATAAAGGAAGTTTTGTTTTGTTTTGTTTTTAAAATGGGGATTGGTATGAACCTGGAGGGATTTCTTGATTTAAGAAAGAATGATAAATATTTAAGCTGTCTTGGGGGATTATACCGACACTGGATCTTGGGATTACCGCTGGTATAAAACTCAGAGGATTTGGCATCTTGTCAGGAAATTGGGGAAAAGCATTCTTACATGATGTTAATCGTTATTTTACAGAAAGTCTTCCAAAATTTAAGAAATAAAAATGAGGTGAAAAAATGACAAAAGTATAATTTTGTCGGGGGGGAGGAAGGAAGGAAGGAAGGTAGTGTTTGTGGAGGAGGGTGACTTGTGTGCTGGGAAGTCTTATCAATGTGTTTGGAAATAATAGCTTTCATTACAAAAACTGAAATTGCCTTTCAATTAAAAATTAAATTATTCATTCACAACTTAATTTCATTTACTTAATACCATATGTATGTTACCTTTTAAGACACTAAAGCTAAATGCCATTTTTATAGACTTTGTTTTTAATCTTTACTTATAGAACTTACAGAGTAAAAACTCTGGCCAGGGCTGTAACTCCCACAGGGCAAGTGGGGTCAGTTTCCCCAAGGTGCATCCTGGAGAAGAGTGGTGGAGGGAGGGAGTCAGGGAGCCCCAAGGAGTCCCACTCACCCCATGGGAGTTACGATCATCAGGATGACAAATCTGACCAGAGTGGCCACAGAAACTGGAAGTGGGCTACGTACATATGGTGGTTACATCGCTCACGTCCGGGTTCCATGACTACTCCGGTAAGCCATTCATCACATTTTCTTTCTGTAATACTTCCCCACTCTGACCCATTGGGGTCAGATACTCCTCCACCAGGTGCTGGCAAAGCTAATCTAATGATGACATTATGTGGAAAGTCATAATTAAGACAAATATTTTTGTTGCACTATTTGTGCTACATTAGAACAGATTTTTATTAAAAGAAGACACTGCTCCAAATACATTTATAATCAGAAGAAACACTTGACTGTGGCTAGAAGCATAAAGATGGGTTAAACAAATTTTAGAAGATATTTTTCAATTAATAAATTAACAATCATTTACTAAGTGCCTACTATGTACCATCTATACACTCTTTCCAAAAGGAATTCCAGCATCTACAAGAAGTCAATTGGATTCAGTCATTTCAAACCAAAAGAGTTATCTCTTATGACTTTACTCACACAAGCAGATGACTTTGTTTAAAAATAACAACAACAAAAAGCAGGAAGGAAACACTTCCACATAGAAAGATACTTTTCAATATCAAAATATTTTCATTAGTTCGGTAAAAAGAGGCACTTTTGCCTGAACAAATGAATAATAAACACTGACCACCATATGAAATCATCTGCCTTAGTATAATCACAAAAGAAAAAGTAGAGACAATTTAATATAAGGATTTCACTAAAATATTACTGAAAGTTAACATTTCATGCGTGGCATACCGATTTATTTATAATAAATGAGCACACCAATTAAGCATAAGATAAAATTGTGGGAAAAAAAAGGAATTTATCTTCATAATATCAATTTATCTTCAAGCCTTATGCCTTTTGTGCCTTCTCCTTTCATTGCCCTCTCCAAAGGAAATATCTAGTGCCCCAAATTATTTAATAGGAACTTATTCCTAACTAGTTGTCACCAACAAAATGGAGCTGATGTTAAAGTCTTAAGAGGAGTAAAAATAAAATCAAAATTTAGCATGTTAACCTTACCAGGAATATTTGCATTTGAACAGTTCAACGACCAAAGGAATCATTCCCAATATTAGAATTCTAGTCATGAGTAAGAGACAGAAGATGAATCCTTGTTTCAAATTATAGTCATTGTAATGGTACAGGATGAGAAGGCCTTCCATGTTTCCCTCATAGGATCAGACAGTTAGAGCTGGAAAGTACCTAAGAAGTCACTTAGTCCAAGGCCCTCATTTTAAAGTTAAAGAATGGAGACCCATACAGGCTAAGTGACTTGGCCAAGGTCACAAAGGTACAAAATGCACCACATAGACAGCTACTTATACATAAGCATATTCCTTTACAGCAATGTATTTTAAACTATTTAACCAATCTTAGAAGCAAAGACCTGAGAGATTTGGAAGAAGACCAGGTGCAGAAGAAAATGGTTTCAGTTTTTAACTGCCACTCATTAAGATGCATAAATGGAAAGTTGTATCCAAATTTACCTAGAACATCTCATCAGAATCGTTAGGCAGCATTTGAAAATGTGCATCTTTAGTTTTTTTATTATGATGTCATCTTGAACATTGCCCATAACAACTAATGAACTAATTGTTCTCTTTGGCCAATGTTTTCTTTTTTTTTCCTTTTCTTTCTTTTCTTTCTTTCTTTTCTCCCATGTTCAGGGTCATTTTATCTTGCTACTGAGCTTTGATATATACTCCCTATGATACTGAATAGCTAGAGGATGGTAGAGTTTTAAAGTTTAACTGAAATTTATTGGTTTTCTTCCTCATCTCAAAGGGTTCTTATCTACATAATAATAAGAACTATTCAAAGGCAGTTGGCTGAAAACGCTGTCATTCTTTTTCAAAGAATTTCAGTGGCTTTGTGTCAAAATACTATTTAAATGCATATTAAAGCATAAAAAATGTGTAATAGGTGTCAATCTGGGGAAAATACTTCAACATGATCTGAGATGAAAATCAGTATAATTAGTATTATTTTCTTAATTTTCATAGTTTTTAGAATATTTATTTCTTCACATATTCTCACTGGGCAACTAAGCAAATATCTTAAGCTTTCAGTACTCGCGGTACTAAGACTATATATAAGTTAAACAAAAGGTATTACTGAAGCTCAAAGGTTAAGAAATTTGCTCCTAGTTTATACAGTTAATATGTGATGTAACTGAAGTTCAAAACCAAATCTCAGCTTGAAAACCTATGCTGTCTACTAATATTCATGATAGCATTATATTTTCAGATAGACTACAAATTCCTCGAAAGCAAAGATTAGTTCTTTCTGTTCATTTGTGTGAAGGCAATACTGTGTCTATCATAGGCATTCAACAAATTAATTATTAATTAATTTTAATTAATCATAGCATTGCAAGGATTTTAAGCGATGACATACATGGCCAAGGCCTTCAGAGTTTGCCTGCCACAAATATCACTGCCCCCTTCAATTCTGTTGATTTTGTTTAGTTGCTATCACACTCCCCTAGTCCCTACTCTTTCAATCACTCATAACCCTGCATAACTTGCTGCCATTTTATGTTCCTAATGCTTCTCTATCTGCTTCCAATTAGATTCCCGCAGCAACGTTATCATTGAAGATGGCAGAGGTGGAAGAAAGTACAGCAGCTGATTAGTAAACCCAAAAATGTTAGGGCTCAACAAATACCAAGAGGTTCAAAAGAACTGATGAATGACTATACATAAGTATCTTCTTAATTTCTTTAAATGTAGTACAAGAAAAAAGGTAAATAATATTCATGCTTTACTACTATTCAGGGAATAATATGAAATGTTAATAGAATATTTTAAGGTCAAAGTTATTTTTTAAATACTAAATAAATACAAAGTTTTATTAAATTATGTTGTCAAATGCAACAATAAAAGAACCAATTGCTTCCACACAACAGTTAGATATTTTACAACTAGGTACAAAAATGAATTTTAAAATCTTGTTCTTTTTCAAATTTTAAAATGAGGAGGTTTGAATACAATTTTTTCGATAACTTTTTGAGGTTACTTCGACAAAAATCTCTGTCTTTAGTAGACTGCAAACCACTGAAAATCTCTGTATCTTTCATTTTCAATATGGTACAATCAATTGTTCAATTAAACATCTGAAAATGTAATGGTACAAAATAGACATCTTCCAATTCTGACGTTATGTCTTTACCCCTGAAAAAGTGAAAATAGAGTTTAATCAAGTCAGAGAACTTGTTGATGTCTCACTTTATTAACTACATCCAATTCATTAAAGTCACCAACATATTTTCATTAAAATCCAGCCACCCCATCTCTTTAACAAGGCCTCCAAACAAATTCCAATCATCCACAGAATTATTTTTAGTTATGTTTTCCCCATCCTTAACATTTTATACTTAGTGGTGGTTTTGAAATTTCCCTATTATGAATTTGAATGTTAGAAAAAAGCTTTTTGTTTTATGCTTGATACTCATTTTTTAAGAATTCAAAGTCCTTAAGACTTGGTTGCTAATCTGGTTTTCATTATTAAATCACATTTTCAAAGAGCTTTTAATTAATGTAACTATTTCTTAGATATTTTTGTCTGACTACAGAAATACCTTTAATCTCTCTAAAAATGCAATTATTTATAATGTCATCACCATTTATGAAGATAGTATCTACTCTTTTTCTCTCATAAGTGCCACATAAAATATAGAACAGAGTTAAACACATTAGATATGCAGTCAACTCACAGCTTTTAGAAACATGCATGGCAGTGGTCATGTAGAAAAACTGTAGTTAATAGAAAATTATCCTAATCTCTTTTTGCTTTTTAATTTTTTTGTATAAACACATGTTTACTTTCTTTGCATTGTACATAGCAAACACTTGATAAATGTATATAAAAGTATTTGTTCCATTAAATTGAATCTACAATACTTAAAGAAAAATAATGAAGTGAAACCAAGACCCCACTCAGTAGGTTGACAATTTGTTATGCTGATTCTTAATTTGACCTGCTTAATTACTCCCAAATAATTCTACTATATACTGAAAAAGGAGAGCATCATCTCTCAATGTGCTCTGCATATACTAAAAAAGGTCTTTCTTTTTTCTATTCTGATTATACACCTTCCTCCTGGCAGGAGAGTAATCTATTCATTTTAAGGGACTTTTCATTTGCTGAATTGTAGTATATTGGGATTAAAAATGAGAAGTGCCAATGTCAAAGGATTTAAAGATATTAGGTGGGAATGTCAACAATAACCCAAAAAGAAACCTTGCCAAGGATAACCTATAATGTGAATTTGACAGTAGTTGAATGTAATCATGGAAAAAGACCTGACCCATGTGTCCAATGTCTAAACAAAATCAATGCGTTGAATCTAACATTAAATTTCTTTTTTAAGTCTTTGTCTACTTTGGAAAGCAATTATGAAAAAAAAAACAATACTAAGGGGCATCTAGGTGGCACAGTAAATAGAGCACCAGCCCTGGCATCAGGAGGACCTGAGTTCAAATCCAACCTCAGACACTTAACACAAAAACTAGCCATGTGACTTTGGGCAACTCACTTAACCCCAACTGCCCTCCAAAAAAGGCAAAAAAAAAAATACTGAACAAAACAGTGTCTGATGACGAATAATATACTACACATATACATTCAGGTGAAGCCATGGCCCATGAATTTTTAGATTTTAAATGAAAAATAAAATTTTATTTCAACTGAAATAATTATTTTATATGCTCCAGATGACAGCTCCTTACCACCTCAAGCCTGAGAGAATACTTCCTAGCTCAACAATTTTAAAAGATGATCACCACAGGATAAAAAAGGTATATTTTGATTTGATCCCTTATTCAGCTGAAACTTAAATAACAATCTTCCCAGGATTTGTTAAAAAAAAAAAAAAACTGCTCATGCTTATATTTGTGAAATGACTTTATTTCTGTACACCTATACCCTAACTTAAAAGGATTCTTTTATAAATTCTTCACCTCTCTAATTGCTCCTTCTTGGTCTCCTTCATTATACCTTCACCATTTTTATTAAGTCGGTTGTTCTCTAAGAGTCTGTCCTTGATACTCTTCTCTCCTCTCTCTCAGATCTTTCACTTGGCAACCACATTCATTCCCATGACTCAATCAACCTTCTTTTTGCAGATAATTCTCAGAAATTATTTTCTAGCCCTGTTTTACCTCTGCGTTTCAGACCTGCATCACCAGCTGCCTACAGCACATCTCTTCCTGAATGTCAAACCAATCTTAGCAGTGCAACATGTCCACAAACAATTTATTATTTTATCCCCTAAATATTTTTTCTCATTCTGACTTTAATATTTCTGCCTATGGCATCTATTCATTGTCTGAACTGTGGAATTATCTTTGACTTTTCCCTTTCCTCACCTCACAAATCCAATTAGTTACCAAATACTTTATTGAATAAAGCCACAATACCTCAAACAGTATTGCCATTCTTTTTCTATTCCTAATACTAGGGCCTTTTGCAAGAGTTTATTATCATTCAACGACACCATGGCAATAGCTTCCTAATAGGTCTTCCTCTCTCAGTTTTCTCCTCACGCAAATTTATTTTTCCTGCTACTTCCAGAATATTCTTTTCTGTCCTGCGAAATCAAGAGACCACATAAAAAGAAGCAAAAATCACTTCACCCACAAGCAAGCCTAGAAGCAAGGCAGAAATGATGAGCCAGCAAAGAACATGGGTAAGGAGGTGCCATATAGGCAGGAAAACTGGAAGAAATCAGAGGTACAAAAACACAGAATGAGAACATATCTAGAAGGAGCAAGTAGGTAATGGTATCAAATTCTAGAAAGTTCTAGTAGAATGAGACAAAGTAAAGGCCAAGGGCTCAGCAATTAAGAGATCATTGGTAACCCTGGAGATATCATTTTTAATTCAGTGATGAGAACCCCAGATTTTAAGGAATTGAGAAGTTAGTAGGAAGGAAATTGAGTACAAGAATTTTTTTCCCCTAAAAGTGTTGTCAGAGAGAAAAACATAGTGTGATAGATTTTATAGATTTTGTAGGAATCAGGGAATAAGCCAGGAGACAAGGAAAGACTGAAAATGGTGGAGGGATAAATTGTGGAGGCAATCTATTTAATAATCCTAATAATGGCTAACATTAATATAGTTCTTTAAAATCTGCAAAGTGTTTTGTAAGTTTCAATTCATTTTATCCTCACATAAACCCATGGGAGAGATGTGCTATTATTATACTCATTTTTACAGCTGAGGAAACTGAAGCAGATAGAAACTAAGTTATTTGCCTGGGGTCACATAACTATTAAGTATGAGGTCAGATTCAAACTCAGATCTTTTTTACTCCAAATCCAGAGTTTGATGGGATCAAAGATACTTGTAGAGAAGTTGACATTGGTAAGAAGTGCCTATATAGAACGACAGAAAATAAGTTCAAGCAGGGTCATGAAAAAGCCATCTAGCTTAACCTGGCCTGAAAAATAACTCTTTTATAAGCTCCCCAGTAAGTAATTTATCAAGTCTCTTTCTGAAAACCTGTCATGAGAGGTAACTCATCTGGAGGCAGCCCATACCACATTTGGATAACTAAAATTATTAGGGATTATTATATTAAAATCATACCATATGGTCAATTCTGTTGTCAAGTCTGATACTTCTATAGTACAAAGCTTCAGATTCTTGAAGAAAACCATGAGCCCTACTCCCCATAAGACTTCTGACTAAGAATCTCTAGTTCTTTCTATTCAAACAACTAGTTACTTCTTCAGTTTTTGGTTTTGTTTTAAAATACATTGGCCATGATCTTCTGAATCTACACTAAATTATCTATGCATTTTCTAAGATATCAAACTATAGTATTTCAGATATGGCCTTTCCAAAGCAAAGTATAACTGATGGATTATCTGACTCTGGATGAACAGCCTTTGTAAATGCAGCCTAAGGTAGCACTGGCTTATTTTTTTGCGTGTCTTCTGTGTTATACTGGTGACTCGTATTACTGAATTGAGTTCAAACTCCCAGATGCTTTCCTCCACAAAAGGAAAGATCACCTAGTCACAATTCTCCCCTTTTCTCTCTGTGAAGTTGAATCTGACAAATCAAGTGCAGAACATTACATTTATACCATTTACATTTCATCTTTCTGGATTCAGCCCATTGACCTAACAAATGCAGATCTTTTCAGATCATGACCATCATCTAAGAAGGTTAGTTATCACTCCATGCTTTGTGTCTTCTACCATTTTGACAAATGTGATATCTATGCCTTCATCCAAATCTTTAATAAAGTTGATGAAAAATATAGGCCAAAGGAAAATTCCTAATGCATTTCATTAGAGATCCTATTCTTTGAGTCCATCCAGTGAGTTGCAAATCCACTTAACGTTAAATTATCTAAGCCTACATCTCTCACCTGAAACAAATTATCAGAGACCTTGTCAAATGTTTTACTGAAAACTAAATATACTATAATGTTCTCAATCTAGTAGTCTGGTTACTTTTTAAAAAAAAAAGAAAATGAGATTTATCTGGCATCACTTGTCCTTAATAAAGCCATGCTAACTTTTAGTGTTCACAGCTTCTCTTTCTAAATACTCACAAATCATCCCTTTAACATATTCTACAATAATGCCCAGAAGTCAAACTCACTCATTGTTCTATAATTTGTATAATTTATCCTGTTTTCCTTTTTTTTTCTTCTGATAATTAGAATACTCCTTCTCCAATCATCTAGCATCTTTCCCTGTTCCACATTCTTTCAAATTTTATTTACAGAAGTACAGTCATCTCATCAGCTAGTTATTTCAGTACCCTATATTATAATTACGATAGATTTGTTAACTCTAAACTCATTCAGAAGGAGTTTGATGCTGCTTTGTTATTATAGATTAGGAATCTAAATCTGAAAGGAGTCTCAGAAGCTATATAGTTCAATCTCCTCATTTTACAGATGAGGAAACTGAGGTACAGAAAATTTACATGATTTGCCTAAGGCCACACAGGTTGTAAATACCTCAGGATTTGAACTCAGGTCCTGTGACTCCAAATTTAAATTTCTTTAAGCTGTGTCTCTCTATTCATTATTTTAACACTATTCTTTCTTTTCAGTACAAAGGTCAATATCTTTGGAAGAGAAAATAAGTAAAATAATAGTTGAATAGTTCTACCTTATCACTGTTATCCTTTATCATCATCCCTTCAACCAACTGTGTGAATTCATTCTTTGATCCTACTCTCACTTTCAGAATAAAGAAAAACCAAACAAAGCAAAGATCCCATCACCCCATGTAATGGAAATGCAAATTTAAAGATCTTCCCTGCCCCTAGGCTAAAGTGCACCAGGAATCTGGGGTGGGAGGCTTGTTTTTCAGTAGATACTTTTTGATTAGGCAGTGAGTCAATAAGGTTGTTACATTCTCTGAGCCAGGAGAAGGCTATATAAGCCCTGATGTGAGGCTTTGTTTTGGGGGCTCACTTTGAGAAGTGTTCTGTGATTTGATCAGATGAAACTCTGGGAAGCCGTTATTTGAAAAACCCAGATGTTGATTTGGTATGGATGTAATGGTTGGACAGTTTGGAAATCTGTCTACTTGATCTGTTTCTCTGTCTTGATAATTCTATCTGTATACTCTGAAGTTCGGGGTGCTGACCTTTTTCCCCTGAACTAGGTAAACAATATATGTTTGACTGATTAAAGTAAGCTTGTTAACCCATTTTGAGTTGCTTTCCTTTATCAAAGCAGATCTAAGAACCTGTGTTGGAAGACACCCTGGGGACGCTGGGGTGCTTACTGCTACACCCCAACAAAAAACTACCCTTTTATGCTGCCTGCCCATTCTAAGCTTTAACAATACTGACACAGATCTTAAAGTCTGTGCTACTTTTTTTTATGTGTTGGAAGATCAGAGAAAAATAGCCTAGAAGAAATTTAACAACATAAGAAAAATATTCTTCATTGAAATTTGCCAGCTTTATGCCTAGAAATTCATGTGCCTAAATATTACTATAGTGTTTATAATTATCTAAATATAGTGAGTGTTTATACCCCACTCCAAGTTTCTGCGTTAAAGGGGCATTTCTAAAGAGATCTAAAAGGCCACCAATTTAAACAGCTGACCTCTACCTGTTGGTAAGTACTTCTGAGCAAAACTACTTTTAGGTTTAATAAGGACCCACTTCACCTGCACTGAACCTATTCAAGCTAAAAAAAGAAATCCATTTTTAATCTGTTTGCAGATATCATTATTAGGCTTCTGAAATTAGTAACCTTGAATGAACAGAACAAATGGATGGCCTTTTATTGTTAAGCATGTGAAACATTCACACATTTTGTTCCCCATGAAAGTGGCTCTTACATTACTAACCTTTTTTTTTTTTTCTCTTTAGGCTGGCAATGGTTTCACCAGTATATGTATGCACTACATTTATTTATAGTGATTACTCAGAACAATCAAAACAATGACAATGTGTTGAGAGCTTCTTCACTCCTAGTGGGTACTATAATTGTCACTTATTTAATTACATAGAGATATCATTTTGCTGTTTGAAAATATTCCTAGGCCTAAGCACACATTCTCAGTTCCACATAAGAATTTTGGTATTTTGAGCCCCTTTTTGAAAAATTTGATCCTACATACTAGATATTTTTATGCCATGTTCTATTTAATTTTTGCCTCCTATAAACTAAAAAAAAAAAAAAACACCAAACCCAAATTCATTAGGTTCTCTTGTCTTCTAGAGGATTCAGAGAGTAATCAAGACATTAAAAGCTCCTTACCTTTAGAATCCTTGTTTCTACTTCATCCTAGCCAAGAGACATTTCCTCTCTAGAGACTTTCCCTCCAGGGGATGATAGTGTATAAAGTGAATCCCTCCAGACTAACGAAGGAAACATGAATGACATTTCTAAATCAGTACTGAAGAAATCAGATTTGTTAATAGGTAACATCTTTCCTTTTCTGCCTCAAATGCAACTAATACCACCCCCAGCTTAAAGAACACATAATTAAAATGCTACTGGATATTTTACATTCTGTACATAAGCAATTTGTAACAAACTTTTGAATACAGTGAAAAGAATGCATGTCACAGGGAACTACAGATTATTTTTTTCTTTTTCATGCTAGAAAAAGAAAAGTTTTTAAGTATTTGTAGAAGCGTGAGGGGTGGGATGAGGAAGGGGCTTGAATAAGAACAGGCATTTGAACAACAGCAACAGCCAGCATATACTTTCCCCCAAACAAAGGTGTTTTTTTTTTTCAGAATTATTATGAGGAGAATAGTAGTCAATTATTTCCCAATTCATGAAGACCATAATATGTGCTTACACTGAGTACTTGGTAAAGTACAATGAAGGCTATTATTAATAATAATATTAGTAGTATTATTTGTATGAGTGAGTTTTGTATGCCATCAAGTGCTACATCAATGTACTATTGTAATTAAGTCTTTACATTTGTATAGTATGAAATAAAAGTAAATTTACAAAGCATTTTTACAGAATCATAGATTTAAAGCTATAAGCGGCCCTTGAGTCCCTCATTTTAGAAATGAGAAAACTGAGGCTAAAAGAGTTTAAGTGACTTGTGCAAAGTCACACAAGCAATAAGACACAGAAGTGAGATGTGAACACAGGTCCTTTGACTCTAAATTCAATATTATTTTCCTTGTCCCATGCTACTTTCTTTTCTTTTCTTTCTTTTGCTTTTTTTTGGGGGGGAAGGTAGGGAAATTGGGGTTAAGTGACTTGCCCAAGGTCACACGGCTAGTTTTTTTGTGTTAAGTGAATGAGGCCAAATTTGAACTCAGGTCCTCCTGACTCCAGGGCCAGTGCTCTATTCACTGTGCCATCTAGTCGCCCCTATCCCATGCTACTATCATATATTATTTTGTTATATACATTACCTCATTTGATTTTTACTCTAACAACATGATAAAGGCAATGTTGATATAATTCTTCGTTGACAAATGAAGAAACTGGAGCTCAGAGAGATTCAACAGATTTCCACAGGTCTAACAGTTAAGTGGCAGAATCAAGACTAGAAGCCAATTCCATCTTCTGTCTCTTAGTTCAAGTGCTATTTTCACTGGGAGAGTCAAACAAGACCAGCATAGGGAGTCGTGACTATGAATTTATGGAATGTATGGCACTGGAGAGATTTGAAATTTTGTTAGTCTATCAAAGAACCAGCACAGTAAATACACTGATTTTAAAAAGGAAAAAAAAGTGATGATACCATTATAAGTCTACAATAAAGCAATTTTAAAGCTTTCTACTTCTGGTGGTTAAGTATTACACTAAAATTCGTGAGTCCCCTGAAATGCCCTAATAAAAGATATACATATTTTTCATTAGATAACCCCAATGTTGCTAAAAAAAAATACTGCAAACCTGATGTAATATCATTTCCTAGAGAGTGGAATTGACTATAAGGATAAATTCCTTCCAAGGGCATTCATATCCTAAAGTACCAAGAACGACTGATGATGTAAAACATTTCACTTAACAGATGACCCCAAGGCAGAAATCCAAAGGAAAACATATGTGGTTTGTGACTATATCATGGATCTGGGATTTCATGAGGTGGAATCTCCTTCTTACCTTTGTAGATTTCGACCATCTATAATTTACAAAAGCCAAACCTGAGATTCAGAGGGGTTGAGAGATTTACTCAAAGTCACAAAGCTAGTAACTGTGAGAGGCAGGATATGAACTCAGGATTTCCTGACTCCAAATGTAATACTCTACTATTCTACACTACCTCTGTTCAGTATAGACAATTAGAATTTATTATGCATCCATTGTATTCAGAACACCAAAATAAGTGTTTTTTTTTAAAAAGGTTAAATTATATTGAAGCAAGAAGTGTAATTATACTAACAAACTTTCACACAGATCTTGCACATTAGGTGATTAATAAAGATATGCTTGTTGTTGACATAATATACCAAAAAGTCAAAGAGAGACTTGGTATTGATCATATTCTGCCCCTTGACAGTTACTAGTGATGTGACCTTGACCACCGTAAGGTACTGGTAATGTTCTAAAACAAATACTAACTCATAACCAGGCTGCAATCTGCCTTGATGGAGAGAGTTCCCACTCTATATAAATCCCATGTCCTTGAATACTAATACACATGTATGTAAGTATGTATGCATGTATAACCACATGATTTATAAAAATGCTTTCTCATAACAACTTGTGAGGTATAATGTGTAATGTCTCTATTATCTCCATCTTACAGATGGGGAAATGGAGGTTTAGAAAGCTTAAGTGACTATTGAATGCAAAATCATATGCTTTTTTCCCCCATTTTATCATGAAGCAGTAATTTAGGTCTTTATAGGAAGTGATATTGAATTTGTTTTTATAATGTCATTCAAATTCTCTGAATAAAAAGGTATAATGTGAAGGAGCTTAGTATTATTGGCTTTTAGTATTTAATTATTATTCTCTGAATGTGAAACAGAAAGGACTGGATACTTCTGTGAAGAACATGGTCTTCAACACACATTAGTTGATGCCCAAACTTGAGACCAAAAGAAATCCCCTGGTACCTGCTCTAGCCCTGTGCTATGAACCTGAGCTGGAGAGAGGATTTGCTCTTTGTAAGTGCAGACGTTTCTTAGGTGGCCGTGTGTGGTCTCTATGGGGGATGAGTCAGTTGTCATGGGTACTTTCTGTTTACAATCCCACAGAGTGGTGTTGGCATCTGCTACAAACAAGGGCTGGAGAAGAGGGAATGCAGGCAGCTTCTTGCTGAAAGCAAAATGCTTGAAAACAGATAACCAGAGGATGAAAGAGCTGTAGGAAAACAAGAATCATGGGGGTGGGAGTGGAAAGGGATCAGAGAGGATCAGAGGATTTTAGAGTCAGAATTGATCTTAGTCCAACCCCTTCATTTTACAGATGGGGAAACTGCAGAGAAGACTAACACAATCTTTTACATATAGGAGACACTGGATATACAGCATGCACAACAAAAAGCACTGGCTATAATTCATATGTATATGTACGTATATGTGTATATATATTCTATATTTACATTTGTGTGTATAACATATATGTATATACACACACACACATAAACATATAGAGTTGCCGATATATACATGCATATAATTTGGGGCTTTTTGGTGGGGAGGGAAGGAACACATTCAAATGTGGTATTAAATTCATTTGAAAATGCAATCTCAGACATACTAAGTTATTTCTCCTTTGGGTAACAAAATTCATCACCGATGTTTTAAGTACATTAAGTGATATGGATGGGGGTAAAGCTTGGGAAGGGAACAATGGATTTGAGATCAGTGGATCTCAGATAAATTCCTGTTTACCTATGTGACTTTGTGCAAGTCACATTACCTCACTAGGCCTTAATTTCCTCATCTATAGAATTAAAGTATTCGACCAGATGGTCTCTGAGATTACTTCTAGCTCTAAATATATACTTCTATAATATCAGATGCAACATAGGGAGAGGAAGAAAGGGAGAAGAAAGAGGAAGATGGTTCACATTTTAAATGTTGATAAAGTCACTGAATACATTGCCATATTCTCAGCTGAAGGCAGAGTGCAGGAGGGAAGATAGTTCTGAGTTTTTCCTTCCTACGTTATCCCCTCTATTAAACTGCTATACTTCTAATGTAATTATGTGATGTGATTAGGTAATGTCTTTTTTAATCTACTGAATCCCTCCCTCATAAGGAAAACGCAATAAAAGGATTTCCATAAATTCTACCTAATAATGATCAAGGAACTGTTTCTTCCATTCTTCAAAAAGTAAAGTTTCATTTTAATTAAAGCAGAACAAGGTTCTAACATGCTAAAATAATGCTTCCATGAAAATAATATCTGACAATTATCAATAAATTATTTATTCATTATTGAATGTATTTGTTATATCTCCCTATTTCTATCACACAATCCTCATTTCCTAATCCAGAGGCCACATATGTACACAAAACAGGTTTTATCATATCTCACTGATGAACATTGTTCTCCATCTTGGCATACTTGCATCTTTACCATTTTTTCATTTACTTCACAAATATTTAATGAACAGCTATGCTGTTCAGAGCATTATGGTAAGATGTTATGAGTGATTAAAAGTTTAAAAACAATAAAAATGTGGTCCATAACTTCATGGAACTTATAAGCAAAAAGGTGGAGAAGATATGTACATACATGACTACGATATAGAATAATAAAAGATAAGAAGATACTATATAGGAGACACTAATAGAGGTCATTGGAGATGGAGAGAAGGGGAAAGAGGGACCTGGAAGTATATTGTGGAAAAGGCAGCATTTCAGGTAAGCTTTAAAGGAGAACATATATTCAATATGTCAAAGGTGGAAGGTCTATGGCATACTCATGGCATAAAAAATATATAAAATATATGTGAATTTTATGTGAAGCAAATCACAGAGGGAGGACAGTACAAACTTTGTTGAGTGAGCATCCTAGTTTGGCTGGTGGATAAAACCATAACAAGCTACGGGAAAGGGAAGGAAACAAGCTTTAACTAAGCACCAACTAGTGCTTTACAAATATCACCTGATTTAATCCTCAAAACAACCCTGTGACGGAAGCATTATTATTGTGATCTTGATTTTATAGCTGAGGAAACTGAGGCTGATCTTTATGTGACTTGCCCACAACCACATAACTTTTAAGTGTCTGAAGCCATATTTAAAATCAGGTCTTCCTGACTCCAGCAGCTAGATGTCTCAATAGATAGAGTGCTGAGCCTGGAGTCAGGGAGACCTGAATTCAAAGCCAGACTCAGAAAATTTACTAGCTGTGTAACCCTAGGCATGTCATTTAACCTCTGTTTACCTTAAACCTGGAAAAGGAAATAGCAAACCACTCCATTATCTTTGCCAAGAAAATTCCATGGATAGTATGGTCAACAGGGTCATGAAGAGTTGAACACAACTGAGTTGACTAAACAACAACTTCTTGAATCCCGGGCCAGTGCTCCAATCATTGTGTCACTGTGCTCTACCTCTAAGAGAAATTGATTCCAATATAATAAAAGTTACTGGGGAAAAAATATTTTGTATTTTAAATTTAGCTTTTCCAGCATGCAGAACAATACTTTTTTACATAATGGGTGTTTAATGCTTTAAAAAAAATGGATTGAATTGAGAGCTGGAAAAGCAGGTTATCTTCAAATTATAGAGGCCTTTGCATCTCAGGTAAATGAGATTTGGCTTTATTCCAGAAGCAATTGGGGAACAATGAATATACTTTTGAGTAAAGGAATAATATAAATAGACCTATGAAAGAAAATCCATCTTCTAGTAGTTG
This sequence comes from Petaurus breviceps papuanus, assembly GCF_028583685.1. NCBI lineage: Eukaryota > Metazoa > Chordata > Mammalia > Diprotodontia > Petauridae > Petaurus > Petaurus breviceps. The sequence goes on from NW_027187324.1 coordinate 371,433, forward strand.
GAAAGAATAAGTACAATGCAGAGAGATTAGTGACTCCCAATAATCAGGAGCCTATGAAAGACCAGAAAGGTGGTAATGAGAATCTTGAGCTAAAATGAAAAAGAACAATAAATAGTATTTATATAGATCTCAAAAACTGCCAAAGTTCTTTACATACGCTATCTCCTTACATCAAAACTCTGAGGTAGATTCTATCCTTGTCCCCGTCATGCAGATAAAGAAAGAGGTTAACAACCTTGCCATGGTCAGAGAGCTACTAAGTGTTGAAAGCAGCATTCACACTCAGATGTTTCTGACTTCATCGAAGATTCTTTCCACTGCTTTGATAGCAAAAGGCATAAGGAAGAAGGGGCAGATTCTAGTGAGAATGTAGAAGCAGAAATCAACAGGACATGGAAACAAAGCAGGCACAAGAAGTAAGGAAAAAGATAAGTCAAAAGTAACATAAATATTTCAAATATGGGAAACTAGATAAATTGATTTTGGCCCCATTTACAGGAACAGTGATCTCAGGAGGAGTAGGTATAGGAACAAAACACAATCAGCTTTTTTTTAAGACATCTTGAGCTTAAAAAAGAGAGTGGTAAAACGGGTATAAGTAATCTATAAACAAAAGGTTAGAGCTCAGGAAAGATGTTGAAATTTAGAGATAAAGATCTGAAAGTTATAGACAGCTAGGCAGCACAGTGCAAGGACTCTGAGCCTAGAGTGAAGAAGACCTGAGTTCAAATTCACTCTCAGACACTAACTAGCTGCGTGCCTCTTGGCAAATCACTCAACCCTGTTTGCCTCGGTTTCCTCATTTGTAAAATTAGTTGGAGTGGAAATAGCAAACCATTCCAGTATCTCTGCCAAGAAAACTCCACTATGGGTCACAAAGAATTGGAGATGCCCCAAATGACTGAACAACAAAAAATCTAAAAGGTAGAAGTATTTAGATGATAGTGGAAATTGTGAAAAAGAAATGAAATACTGAACTTAGAGACTATGCACTGCAAAGAGAAAACTAACAAGGATAAATTTCTTGGGGATCATTGGTTAACAGGAGATAGTTGCGTAAGAGAGAGGGGGAGGGGAGAGGGAAAGAGAGATAGAGACGGAGAGAGAGGGAGAGGGAAAAGGAAAAGGAAAGACAAAAGAAAAAGAAAGAAAAAAAAGAAAAAGTGAAGAGAATCACGCTGCTAGTAAGTGCCTGAGGCAAGATTTGAACTCAAGTCTTCCAGCCTCCAAGTCCAACCACCTCTTCACTGTGCCACCTAGCTTCCTCTTATTAGTGGTTATTATTACATTGTCATATTTAACCTCCTTTTATTATGAACAAATACAAATTTTACTATAAGATTAGCTTCCTTACACTGTAATATCTAAATATGGAAAAAGTTTTGCTTTTTATTTTCTACTCATTAACCTAGAATATTCAAGTTTTCTAATTTTCATAATGCAGAGTGAAATTAGCTTTAGGCCTCATACTAAAGTAAATATTGGAATCAGATAATTTAGAAAATTTCATTCAGATTCTGCCATAGCTGCTTATTTAATAAAAATAAAGGAACATTTTAAAGTGTACACTATGTGTAAGACACTAAGCAAGTGAAATACAAGATGAAAAACAACAGTCTTCCCTCTGGAGTTGATAATCTTTTTAATGTGGTTAAGACACCTACACTAACAAATACAGTGTGAAATGTAGTGGGGCCAAGGAAACAATCAAGAAAAGCGTTCTAGGAACATTCTAGGAAATCTTGGGCAGATTATTTTCAGAAAAAGGAAGGAGGGAAGGTTCCCTGGAGAAAGTCAAAGCCTACCTGCACTGTGAGGCCCTGTCAGTGAACATGTAATCAGAGAGTAATCCTAGGGTCATTACATAATTATGAATGTACCCTGAAGAATTTATTAAGACACCTGATCTATTTTCTATGAATATTTACACCTTCTTACACATGTACATGTTATATATGCAAGACAAAGTTTGAAAATCAAAAGTGACATTGACATGGTGGGAAAGAAAAAAAGGATATGAGACTCAAGTCCCAACTAAACCCTAGTTTCTTCATTTTAAAATGGAGACTATTAATGTCTGTATTGTTTAGCTAAAATGAGCCAATCTGTTTAAAGCCCTATCCAAAATAAGATGTTTTAATTTTATTTCAGTATTTTAATTTTATTTTAGTATTTTATCAATGTTGCAATTCTAATCTTGCATATATAAATAACCTTGCAATAAAGACTGCATCTAGTTCTTGGCAAAGAGTCACTGATAAGTAAACTGGAGTATAATTTACAAGATAACACTTGCTTTTCAACCAAATCCTTTGTTTATTTAGAAATTAGCAATCATGAGATTAGGGATGGGGGGAAGGGGGAGTAAGTTAATCAAAAGGTTGTAGAAAAATTAGGTTTGGTAATAAGACTGTAAACAGAAGCATAGTCTATCCACTTTCTGCAACCTCAAGGACAGTAATATTAAGCAAACAATTGTTTTGCTGATTTTCATGGTGCGGGGCTTTTTTAAACTTTTTCCACTGGTGACCCCTTTATTACTTAACCTGTGCGTAACAACCCACAGTTTAAGAAGCACTAGGCTGAAAAAGGGTTCACAGAAGTACAACCTTATATAAACTTATTGGTCAGATGTTATATTAACATCAAGTTGGTTAGAAAAATAAGTAAAGAAAGAGTCCTACCAATTTCCTTCTGTACCACAAATATAGTGTTGATCCCTAAAACAGGAAGAAGAAAAACAATGTATAGAACAATTTCCCTAACGAATATTGACTAAGATTTTTTAAATAAAATGCTTGCAAGGAGATTACAGCAATATATATAAAAAATCACTCACTATGCCAGGTTGCATATATACAAGTAATGCAGGACTGGGATTCATTATTTAAAAAAAAAAAACAAACCTCTAAGCATAACTGACCATAACAATTAGAAAAACAAACAAAAGTCACATGATTATCAATAGATGAGGGGAAAGTTTTTGGCAAAATATAACACCTATTGCTATAAAAACACTGCAAAGTACAGGAATAAATGGATCTTAAAATCTTACTTAAAAACTTAAGTAGCATCTATTTAAAACCAAAAGCAAGCATCTATAATAGGGACAAACTAGAAGCCTTTCCAATAAGATCAAGGGTGAAGGAAGGTTGTCAATTATCATCATTACTATTCAATACTGTGTTAGAAATGCTAGCTATAGAAATAAGATAAGAAAAATAAATTGAAGGAATGAGAATAAGCAACAAGGAAACAAGGAATCCCTTTGGATAGATGATATGATGGTTTAGTTAGAGAACTCTAGAGAGTCAAACTAGTCAAAACAATTAACTTTAACAAAATTGAAGGATATTAAAAAAAAACGCACAAATCATGAGCATTTCTATATACTGCCTATAAAACCCAGCAGAAAGATCTAGAAAGAGAAATTTAATTTAAAATAAATGCAAATGGTATAAATAACTGGGAGTCTATCTGCCCGGATATACCCAGGAACTATACACAATTACAAAACTATACACAGCTATACACAATTACAAAACATCTTTCACACAAAGAAAGACAACTGGAGAAACAGTTACTCATGGGTAGGCTAAGCCAACAGAATATAAATAACAATACCACAAAAATTAGTTTAATTATTCAGTGACATACCAATCAAACTACCAAAGAATGGTTTTAGAGCTAGGAAACATCATTTGAAAATTCATCTGGAGGAACAAAAAGTCTAGAATATCAAGGTAATCAACGAAAAGTGAAGGAAGACAGCCAAGTGGTAGCAGATCTTAAACTGATAATGCATGAAAAATTGAGTGACTCATCAGTGGAAAAGATGAGGCACCCAATACACAGACGAAAATGACCACAGCAACAAAGTATTTGATAAACCCAAAGATCCAAGCTATTGGGTCAAGAATTAACTATGTGATAAAAACTGCTGAGAAAACTTGAAAGTAATCTAGCAGAAACTAGGCCTACACCAACATCTCACATCTTATAGGAAGATAAGTTCAAGATGGGTGCATATTTAGACACAAAGGGTGATATAATAAGCAAATTAGAGGAGCCTGAAAAAAATTGCCTGTCAGATCTATGGAAAAGCAAAGAGTGGGAGGAGGGAGAGGGAGAGAGAGAGAAAAGAGAAGATCATGTGAGATAAAATGGATAATTTTTATTATAAGAAATTAATAAGGTTTTATAGAGATAAAACCAAATGCAGCAAAAGTTAAAAAAAAAAGAAGAAACTGAGGGTAAAATTTGTGGCAACTTTCACTGATAAAGTTCCCATTTACCAAATATATCACAAATTTATTAAAAATCAGATCCATTCCCTAATTTATAAATGCTCAAAATATATGAATAGTAAATGTTCATAAGAAATCAGTTATCAATAGTCATATGAAAAATGCTCTAAATCACTAATAACAGAGAGATACCACTAAAACAGCAAGGCAGCACCTCATACCCATCAGATTGGCTAGCATGACAGAAAAAGAAAATGACAAATGGTAGAGGAGATATAGAAAAATAAGTACAATAAGGCACTATTGATAGTGGTATTGTGAATTCACCATATGGGGAATGTTTTGGAACTATGCCCAAAGGGCTATAAAACTGAGCATATCTTTTTCCCCAGCAATATTACTAATAGGTTTATAACCCAAAGAGATGAAAGAAAAAGGAAAACAACCCACAAATACAAAAGTATTCATAATGGCTCTTTTTGTGCTGGCAAAAAAATAGGAACCTAAGAGCATGTCCATCAGCTGGCAAATGGCTAAACAGGTTGCGGTACATGATTGTAATGGAATATTATTGTGCTCTAAGAAATGATGAAGCGGATAGTTTCAGAAAAACCTGGGAAGACTTATATGATCTGATGCAAAGTCAAGTGACCAGAACTAGAACATTATACAAAGTAACAGCAATGTTGTAACAAGAATCAATTGTGAAGAACTTAGCTACTCAGAGCAATAAAATGTTCCACGATTCTAAAGCACCCATAATGAAAAATGTTATCTACTTCCAGAGAGAACTCCGAATGCAGATTAAAATATATTTTCTTTCACTTTATTTTTCTGGCTTTCCACCCCCACCCCCTTTGTCAACATGGGTGATGTGGAATTTTTTTTAAAAAGATGTTTACAGAGGAATAATTTACTACTTTCTTGCTTCCTATAAAGATGGTGATATATTTTCATATTAGCATACATATATATGTGTATGTCTTACATATAAACATGTCACTGATGCTTATCTCATCAAAAAAAATGGAGCAATCCAATGCAATAGGTTTTATTATTCCCTGAAAATACCTTAAGGCACTTAAATATTGATAACATCATAATTTTAAACTAAAAATGTAACCTTCTTTGACACAGGCATGGTAATAGTATACTGTACTGTCTTACTATTTTAGGATTATTGAGTAGTAGGTAAACAGCATAAATGTCTTATTTATACACTGTTTAGAAGTTCAGCAAGACAAAGTAGGGATAAAAAAAAGTGTTTATGAGTGAGGCAGAGAAGAAACTGGCAGCACATACAGAGCACCACATCCAATCAGTTCTTAAATCTTAGCAATTTTACTTCTAAAATACCATTTGTATCTGTCCTCTTCCCTTCACTCATAATAGAACCTCTCTAGCTCAGAACCTGGACTAATTTTGGCAGTTGCCAAATTGATAAAGCACATGTCTGTGTCATTCATTCCCTCAATCAGGAAACTCCAGTGCTTTTCTATTGCTTTGGGATCAAATATAAACTTTTGTTTGCAACTTCAATGCTTTACAATATGACTCTAGTCAAACATCCCAGGAATGATTATAATATCTGACCCTTTCCAACCCTGAATTCTAAATTTTAGCCAAACCACTCTACTTGTTCCTTGTAACAACATTGTATCTTCTACATGCTGTCCCCCGAGTCTGGAACACTCTTCTCCCTTTGTCCCTAGTTCTTTTAGGACACTTCACCCTGACCCCCTCAGCTTCCTATAGGGCTCATCTTCTATTATTATGCTCTAGAGATCTTTTCTGATTCTGTTATTTATGTCCTTCCCAAATCACTTTGTATTTATAGCCATGTTCTATCCCAACAGTAGAATATAGGTTTTTAAGGGCAAGAACCCCCTCTCTTCTCTTTGGGATTTGTATCCCCATTACTTGGCCCCATCATAAGTGCCTCAGTTGATTTACTGGAATGCATATAAGTATTAATCTTGACTAACTCAATTCTTCTCTTCAAACACATGCAAAATAAATATCTACTTTCTACTTTAGCATTTGAATATGAAATTGCCCTAAAAGCAATCTCTTGCCCCTTATTTTCCATTATAAGAAACAGTGTTTATACCTCTCCAAATGTGATGTCCCTTCTGTTATGCCCACTATAATACTTTCTCAAAAGGAATAATTATAGTAAAGTAGATGATAAAGGACAGTAGGTAATTTCTTAATGTCATAACAAATATTTTTCCTTTAGAATGAAGTCATTCTAAAACACAGAAGTCCAAGAAGTTTCCAGAAAAACAATTACAGAACTGAAAAGAACATCAGAAACCATCAAGTCTAACCCTAAATCTAAATCAAGTCTAAATCTAAATACGATTCCTCTCTAAAAAATGCCTAAGGAGTGGTCAACCAGCTTTTGTTTGAAGACCTCTACAGAAGTAGAAGCAACTGTTTTCTAATACGAACCATTCCATTTTGAGGTAGAAGTAACTTTTAGAAAGTTTATTCTTCCACTCATGTCTAAATCTGCCTGTATACCTTCCATTCATTGCTTCTACTGCTGTTTTACTCTATAGGGCCAAGTATAGTTTATTTCACTTAAATTTATTAGGTGCCTACCATGTGCAAGCACTGTGCTAAATAACAGAAACACAGAGATGAAAATGAAACAATTTACACTACTGTGTGAGGGTCAGATGTGTGGAATATAACATGCACACAGGGAAATCTATACAGGATAATGTGAGAAGAAAAACACCTGGAGAATCAGGAAAAACTCACTAGAAGTGACACAAGCTGAGTCTTGTAGTGATCTAGGCATTCTAAGAAACCAAGGTATAGAGGAAGTGAATTTCAGGCTTGGGGGACAGTTTAGAGGAATGATCAAAGAAATGGAATTGTTTCTACGTATAAAGATGTCATGCTTCTAACCATATTTCATATTTCCATATTACAAGATTTCAAAGCTGGCAACCTATGTGTCATCCTCAACTCCTCACCCTCTATAACCTTCCCCCTCCATTTCCAATCAACAATCCTATTAATTCTAACTTTGTATTTCACATGCATGCTCCCTTCTCACCTCTGACACTACCTTGGTTCAGGCTGTCATCACCTCACAACTGGATTAGGGCAATAGCCAGCCTCTTTGTTGTTTTGCATACCACAAGTATTCCAAGCATACTACCGTCCATTCCAGTCCATTCTACATTCAATTATCGAAATGATCCTCTAAAGCAAATGTCTGACCGAGTCACTCCCCTATTCAATAAACTAAAGTGTCTCACTAGTTTCTCTAGGGTCAAATATAAAATCCTGTTTGGCTTTTAGTGCCCCTCATAAGCAAGCCTCCTCCTACCATTTCAATCTTTTTTCTTTTATCTTACCATAACTCAATGTACACACATGACTGTCCCATGATTCTAGCTTCTTTCCTGTTCCTCTCAAAAGACATTCTGTGTGCATCTGCACTGGCTGTCTCCAATGCCTAGACTGTTCTCACTGCTCATCTATGCCTCTTGGCTTCTCTGACTTTCTTCAAACCTCAGTTAAAATTCCACCTTCTGCAAGAAGCTTTTCTCAGGCATCTGTAATGTTAGTGTAATGTTAGTTCCCTCTGAGATTATTGTGTTTTATTACCTCCAAGACCAACCATAAACTCTTCTGGTTGCCTTATATTCTATGACATCTTCCTAACTTTCTAGTCTTTTTGCACCCAGCATAGTGCCTGACACAAAGTTTATGTGCACAAGGATTTATTTACAATTAAACAAATCCTTAACTCCTCATTCTCTCTCACCCTACTAATTCAATAAGACATCAAATCTTACTGATTTTACATTCACATCTCTCACATATTGTAATGGTAATAGAAATTTGAAGATCTTCCCTTAATCTATCCCTTAATATAGCCTAAATTGTACTTGAGGACCTTTCATGATTTGAAAATATACTCTGCCCCCTAATAGCCTGCATGTGCTCATGTGGAACCTGTGGGGAAGCTTGTTTTTCAGGAAGGTACTGTTACTTTGTAGTCAAGTGGGTAAGGAGGGTTGTGATGTTCTCTGACCCTAGATAAGGCTATATGTACCTCTGAGGCAAGGTTTTGCTTTGGGTATCACTTTGGGAAGAGTTGTGTGATTGACCAGATAAGGCTTTGGACAGCCATTGAGCCCCGCCCTCTTTGAAAACCCAGATGTTGATGCTTCTCTCTCTGGTGACTAACTAGGTATGGATGTAATGGTCAGACAACTTGAAGCCCTATCTGCTTAAATGTGTTATTTTCTCTTCTAACTTCTGTTTGTATTCTCTTAAGTTCAGGGTGCTGACTTTTCCCCCTGAACTAGGAAAATGATATATGCTTGACTGATTAAAGTAAGATTGTTAACCATTTTTGAGTTGTTTTCCTTTAGAAAAGCAGATCAAAGAACTAGCAGTATGCAAGGGTGCTTGCTGCTACATACATCATCCTTTCTCTCTAGCTACCTGATCAGTACCCTATCTCAAGCCCTCAATCCCTCTGCTCCAACTATTGCAATATAAATCACTTAACTGGCTTCCTTGCTCATCTCTCCTTTCTCCAGTTCATCCATCTCAGAGTTGCCAAAGTAGTATTCATGTACCTAGATTTGATCATGTCATTGCCCTGTTCGACAAACTGAAGTTCCCCAATAGCTCTGGGATTAAACACAAACTTTTTATTGATTGACGTAGAGGTAAGATTTGGACCTAAAAGGGAACTTACAGATTATCTTTTCCAAAGTTTTCATTAAACAAATGAGGGAATTTTAATCCCGTAGAGGTGAAAAAATTGTCCAAGGTCATTCTGTTAATAAATGGATGAACCATGATTCATACCCTGGTCTTCTCTCTCCAAAATCAGTGTTGTTTCCAATACATCACACTTCCCCAATTAAGCTCAACTGAGAATGAGAAATTGCTTTTTTATGTCACTGCTAATACGTCAACAGTTATTTTTCTTAAACTTGAGAACAGGAGCCAATGCATATTTCCAAATCCACTTTACATCAACTTTCCTTTATAGGAGTCTTTGTCTCCCTACCACAATAGCTCTAGAAAGCACAGTTTAGAAACATTTCTTTAGGTCACTGATTGAATCTAATAATGTTGTCTCTGAAAGTGGTTTACTGTTTCTCTTCTTTCATTAGATATACAAAGTCAAATCCCTATGAATTTCTCTCCCATATTGCAAGCCCCTAAATAGGTTATTCAGGTTTAATCAAATTGGAATCCAAAACAGCAGTACAATTAAGGAAAAGCACCTTGGGTCCAAGATAACCTTGACCCAACTTTGCTTTTTGCACTTGGGTATTTTTAACGTGCAGGGTACAGGTAGTCTCTTTGAATTGAAGATGTAGTACTTTGCATCTTATTCAACCAACAAGTACACAGATTAATAACTAATGTATTATTAATATGCATTTATTTCCTCTGCTGAATCTAGTTTTATAGAGGTTTGCATAATTAATGTAGTATTTTAATCGTGTTACAATAACAAAAGTCTCAGTCTCAAAGCACAACTGGGTTAGAAGCAGTCAACGATGTCTAGTGGGAAACATTTTCATGTCAGCCATAAATAAGTAATTAGAGAGATAAACAAAAATTCATGTCACTGGCATTATTAAGGTAAAAAGGTTTTTATGCAGTTATGTTAAATATCAACATGCATCAGGGAAAAAGAAATCTGTTATCTTAAAACAGAAAGACAGGATTTGGGAAAAAAAAACATTATGGATTTTTTCATTGCAAAGTAAGACCTTATGAGTTTGCATGAGCCCACTACTTTATTTCTCAAATATTGTTCACTCAATAATAAGAGAGGAAATTTGACAAGTAAAATGGTCAGCAGAAAAATGAGTACAGAAAGCAGAAGGCTCCTTATGTGGAAAATGTAGGTATATATGCACTATGAGCATGACATTAAGTATATGAGGTAAAGACACTTTCTACTTTCTAGAAGGAACTTAATGGTTTCTCAATTGTGTATTCACTAGGTTACAAACCCCAATTGAGGCTAATTTCATCAATGACACACCCATGGAATACTGCTCCAAGTAGTTTATTGTTTCATTTAAAAAAAGGATTTTTGCGTCTTTCATGCTAAGCAGCCTATGTTTGAACAACCTTTTCCTTCCTAAAGTCAAGGCCTAATATTAAAGGCTTTGGGGTATTTTATTCCCTTCCCCCCAAATCCCAGCAAATTTTTCTACTTGCATCCAAATTTGGGGGTGGGTAGTAAGATATATGTACTAGTAAGGAAAAGTATTGATCAGGCAGACTGCCCACTGGCATCTTTCCTTGAATAATCCTGGATGAGAACCGAAGTTCCTTAACACTTGTACGCTGACTAGTAATTTCCAAAAGGACTTCACTTTAGCAACTGAGTTTGCCATCTAAAACATAAACAAAACGCTTACACATTCCACAGGGGGGTTCCTCATTCCATCAGTGGAATATGCAAGCTAACACTTCATGCAGGGTTTTCTATGTGTACCCCTACCAAAGTATTTCATCAGCTTCACAATAACAGTGAAGGAGTTATAAAAATAAATCTTCATAGGACCAATTATATCATTGTTGTGTCATAAAGCCCCTTTTACAATAATGGGAGAAAGGTTTAGACATTTTTAACCTTCCTAAACAAAGAGATTTTAATACAGCAGGTATCTTCATTACTGCCTGGCAAAAAATTGGGAAGGTGAATTCCTGTGCTTTAAAAAATTAGTTTAAATGTTTGTCTTTCATTTTTCCCAAATCAAAGTATCTTTTGAAGTCATAAGATAGTCTCACTCTAAGCTTTGCTCTTTTCAATTGGCAAACAAAACACTGGTTGTCCATGGCTCTGCCCTCCTGCTATATACCCTTCTTTCCTCACACAACATAAGGCAACATGGGCTTTTCCTCTTATTTCTTTTGGATCATCATAAGCATCATAGACATTTTCATCAGTGATGCCAAGAGCACTGGGAATTTGTTAGTTTACTTTTGCTTCCTCTGTTGCCTGGTTGGCTGCTTTTGTAGCAACAGAATAAAAAGAGGATCATGCATGAAATACAGCTATTATTTATGAGAGAATGACTGGTTTTAAAGCAAGATAGATGCTTAGTATTCCAAGGACATTCCCCCACCAGATTGTAACAGTTCTGAAGGAGGTTAAATTGCCAGCCAAAACTGTCAAAAATTTCTCTTGATGTAGCACCAAAATGGCATGATCAGCCTGAAAAGCTGCTGAGCTATGCTATCAGTTGCTACAGATACTGAGAGATAAGTTTGAATAGGTTTTTGGTTGCTTATACAGGTTTTGTTTTTGTTTTTCCTCTCTAAACTTACTTCTACAAGGAAAAATAATGTTTGCTTTTATGATTCATATATGCTACTTTTATCCACTGTTATGCATGAGGTCTCCAGTCCTTGCAGGAGACAGTAACTCCTTGTCTCTTAGTATCACAAAGCATTTTACTGTCTTGGGATTAGCCTCTCTTTATGTCTTCTGTTTCTAATTCTGAATTTTTGTACTCCCTGCCAGTGCCCACCTCCTCTCAACCCCTCAATTGCCCTCCTATTTCCTAAAGCAAGACTAGGAGCAGAACTGGTAGGGGAAGATGCATAAAGTGTTGTCCACTGATGGGCTTTGAGTTGGGTTGCTGTGGGGCAGTGTCTAAAGAATTACAAAGACTCACGCCGACTCCAAGCCAGTGAGAAAGATTTATTATAGTTTTGAGGTTTCATGCTCTGGTGGGTGGCTAAGCCCCTTAGAGGAAATTAGCCCCCTCAGTAAGGCAAGACACACAATTTTATAGAGAATATGATGCTGATTACATAATCAAGATTTATACACAATTATGGGAACATGATTGATATTAGAAAGGTAGGAGGTGTTTGTTGAGGGATTAGGTAATGGAGGAGGGGTCCCAGTCTTGGTGTAACTGCGCATGTGGTTACCCATAATGCATACAGTTAGGGGGACAAGTCTATATGGTAATGATATTATCATGAGCCTCTCTGCATCATTGGTTCACTCCAGGTCAGTTCTTTACTATCACTGTGCAGGCGCAAACATAGGGTGGGCCCCTTCTATGGTTAGGTGGTCAAGCATCCTGGTGGTGCTGTCTTCTGAAAGGCTAGCAATTGTGGTCTTGTCTGGTCAAGATGGATAGTTAGGTATTATGGTTCTGTCTTGGGCTAAATGGATGATGCAATTTGATTGCACACCTGTTCTCATGGGAAGTGGGTGGGGGGAGTGCTGGGTTTCTGTCACATGGGCATACCTGCTGTTTCTGTGGGAACTAAGAGTTCAGGGATGCACTGTTCTAGTGAGCAGTGAAGCATAAGTTAGGACACGAGGGGGGTGGGGGGGGGTTGGTAGATACAGTGGGCCTGTTGTGAAGTTTGGATATTAGGGCTAGGGGCGGTTCTGTTAGGACTCTATCACCTTTTTCCCTTTACCCTAATACAATTTTGGTCACAAGCTGAATGCCTCTCCTAAGGAACTGCATTCTTTTAACATTCTATCTTAACCAAAGCACTACTGAGCCAAAAGAGGCCTTAGGGAATATCTAGTTCAACAGTTCAATAATTTTACAGATCAGGACACTGAGGCTCAAAGTGGTTAAGTGACTTAAGGTGACGCAACAAGTTAGTGTTCAAGAGAACTAAAACATGTCTCCATTTAAACTTCCTTTGTACTATGGAAGGAGTTAGCCTTCGAGTCTCATTAATGCTTAGAGAGTATTGCAAGGAAAGGAACAGGAGTAGTATTAAAATAATTGTGTCAAACAGAAAAGAAAGATGTAGAGTAAGAAGCAAAGCCAGTAACAGATCTGAGCTGCTTTGACTTCTTAGCCATCCAGTTGATGGCTTGAAAACACATTAAGATTTCAGGTGTCACCATTTATTCATTTAACAACAATTCCTTGAGAGTTTAAAAGGTCCTATCATTTCACTGAAAATAAAATTGCAAAGAAGCCAATTATTTTTAATGTGTCTCTAAAACTTGTATTAATAAAACTTAATTTAAAGCAGAGAACTCATGTTCTATGGAGATGAAGAAAACAAAGAGGACAGATAAAAATATGGGGTTAGGTAATGTTGCACTAGAGATGAGGTGGCTGATGATTTACAATTTACCAAAGGATGTGGAAAATTAAAAATGCACAGTCTTTTTATTTCCTATTTTGATATCATGTCTTAGATTTCTTCACCTTGGATACAGCATATTGAGAAAGTTTTTTTTTTTTTCTTCAAAGGAAATTTCTATTTGCTTCTAGACAAATATAACCCCCTCCATCTGAACTCCTCCCCTTTTTGGCTTCAATGTCACTGTACTCCCCTAATTAGTTTTATTATTTTTCTCAGGGTTCCCTGTTACTTTCTCTGCCTCTTCTTTTTCTTCTTGGACCTAAACCTAAAGATTCTCTAAGTTTTTAAACCTAGGTCATCATTTTATCTTAACTCTCTAATGAATCTTATCTCACAGTTTTGACTATCAAGCAGTGTATAGATAACCAAATTTCTTTCTACCTCCACCTGGATATCCTGCCAAAACTTCTAATTCAACACATTTAAAACTAAACCTTCTTTCTGTAAACATAACACTACTCCTGCCTTAACATTTCTGTACTATTACTCATTGTACTATTGCTGCATTATTGTTATACCATTAATTATGTACTATTATTGTATTATATATTATTATATCTTAATACTTTTACCCAATTACAAAAAGCAGTAATTTCATTCACCTGTATGAAAGTTCATAGTGCATCATACAGAAAAGACCAACAGGATGACTTGACCCTTGCCAATTTCTACTTGAACTCCATTGAAAAGGTGAGAGTTCATATAAAAAGAACATCTGACAGCAGAATCAAAGAGCACATATATCTTTTGGGTGATATACAATAGTATACTGAGAAAGAAATGTCAAACAAATAACTGAGTTAAATAGGATTTGCTTAGAAATGGGAGCAGCAGAGTTAGGACCAGGTCATCACCCTCATTAATTATAGAAAGGTCCTCCTTAAGGAGCATAAATTTATTAATCAATGAAGATTTTTGCAAGGAAATGGTCCAAACTGTACAAAACATTACTATAGTTAGTAAAATATTAACAACAACCAAATAACTAGCAGGACACAAGCTGGTAGAAAGAAATATAGATAAGAAGCTCACTATCTTCAATAAAGTCACAGGTGACAAGGACAGAACTAAACATATTCTTGAAAATTCTCCAAACACAATCCTAGAATCAGAAAATTATCACAGGCATAGCTCTTGTTCACAATCGTTGGCAAATAATCAATGTTAAATTGATGTTGCCATATCAAATATTCATACACTCCAAGTCACATGGAATGAAAAACTTTCAAAATATAGAGACCTAGGGAAAGAATCTAAGAACCATGTGAGAAATGAGAAGCTACATATCATCCCAGTCATCCTGTGGGGTTATCTCTAAGACACCTTCCCTAGAGCCTACAAAAGATGAACTTGCATGCCAATATTTTTACTTAATTATACAAGGCAGCTATTTTATTTACCTATTTAATTGCCTCTAAAACATTAATAAATATATATGAAAAAATAACAGAAGGCTGGCAACTTGTCCAAAGGCATTTTTTTTCTGAATTCTATCAAAAAAGATGATTAGAATGAGATAAGAATGATAATAGCCAACATTTATATTGTGATTTAATATTTGCAAAGTGTTTATATACATGATTTCATTTGAACTTCAAAATAACCCTGAAGGTAGGTGATCACATCAATTCAGGAATTTGTTGCAGCTATTTGGACTACAACATGTCCATTCTGTACAACTTATATCCCTATTGTTGCAAAGACAAATACTGTTAAGTATTATTCCCATTTTACAGATACAGAAGCTGAGCAACAGAAAGGTTCAAATTATCTTATGGTCACACAACTAGCAAATGCCAGAAAGAAGATTCAAACCCAAGTCTTTGTCATTCTCTCATTTTTGAGGCTTCCACATAATCATTGCCTTATAGCCCTTCACCTAATCTATTTTACTGGAGAGTCTGTACCAGCACCCACAATGTGGTTGAATTTGTGGAGCCAAGAAAAGACTATGCCTTAGGGTAAGGATATGCAAGGGAGTAGTCCTCCCATGTCAGCCATTCTTCTGCCTCCATCTCCTAGTAGTCTTGTTTTAATTATGATTCTGTCTATTTATAACTACTTTCAGGGCCGTTCTTGCTAATAATTAACTATTTTAAGCTAAGCCTTTAGTGAAAGCTTGATAATATTTCAGTGTGGCCATCTACCAAAAATTGTGTTTTCCTGATTTACCAAGGTGTTAATATTCTTTCTTTCCTCAGATTATTCTGTATTTTCTTACCAAGGTCTGTTATATCCTATCAGTAGACTATAAACTCCTTGACAACAATGGTTATCTCATTTATTCCTTGGTATCCTGTCAGGCCAAGCAAAGGCAAGGCAATTCCAAGGTTCAGAACAGCAGCATAGTAACTCTCCATTTTATTCAGTGACAAATTAAGGCAAAACATTGAGAGAACAGAAAAAATCAAAATGCAACATTCACCAAGTGTAATTCAATAATTTCCAAGTACTACTCCACCCCTGGAAAGTACATTCGTTTAGTCAATCACAAAGTCTCTCTTCTCAAATGGAGATTAAGATTAGTTTCCAACTATAAACAAAGTACATTCATTTGGTCAGTCACAGAGCACAAAAAAGTCAAGTTCCCCTCCCCCAGATCACAATTGAATTACAATTATCATCAGTTAACTCCAAGCACCTTCTCAAAAGGGGCAGTGGAGAACACAAAGGCCATCTACCCCTGAGCTCTAGCAAGGTTAAGATATCATCACAGCATTTAATACCCAAAATACTTTTCTTATCTTGACTGAGGCAAGTTCTCAGCAATCTCTGTTCCTGGGGAGACAAAGCTTAACAAAGCCACAATATACATTGCCAGTGTCATCATCAATTCACTCTCTGCTTGCAGAACAGTCTCAGAACCCCTGAAAATGTCAGCAAGACCCTCTTCCAGGATTTCTGTAAACATACAACAAGAAAATCCTTCTTCAGGGCTTCTGAACCAACAGCAAAGTTACTGGACCTCTGCAACAACAGCACTGTCCTTCAGCAGATGAATCTGGCAAAACAACATCAAAACAGACAGACAAAACACTGCCATCACAGCCATGTCTCTGAGGTCCTTGGCAGCTCTCAAAAGTCCTCGGCACCTCCAACTGGCTCTCAGCAATCCTCCACAATGCTGCTCCAAAAAGTTCTTCTGCCTCTCTCTCTGCTGGGGCCTTCTCTCTGCTTGTGCTTCTCTAAATCCATGGCACCAGCTCCTCCTAGTTCAGCTCTCTCTTTTCAGGTCAACAAGTCCATCCCACAAGTGGGATTCACAAGCTCTGGGTTTCAACACTCAACCAAAAACCAAGCCAATACAGAGGGATCTTTAAATTCCATTACTATTACATTTCCGCAGGGCCTAAGACAGTGTCTTGAACATAGCAGGTACTTAATATTTACCAAATGGAATTCAATTTGATATTGGACATAAGTCCCAAGCAATGAGTACAGTGACAATTCCTGTTACTAAGTCAAGTCCCTGGGGGTAAAAGGTCTTTTAAGTATCTGTTGTATCATGCTAATTCTATTCACATGTAAAGAAAGCAATGGAAATATGCAGGAAATTCTAAGGAAAAATACTGTCAACCATTCTATAAATATCAAAGTGGATGTGTATTTTGAATTAATTGTCATTATGGTCTATCAGAAGGAAAAATCCAAACATAAAACTAATTAAAGTGAATCAAAATCTTAAATACCATATAATGGCTTAGAATAAGAAGAATACTTATTTCATAGAGTAAAATAGTGGATCTGCAAAGTAGTTGCTTAATGCCCTACAGATTGTTTAATATATCTTCAATTGCATCAGGAATAATTCTTTACCCCCATATTTGCTGTCAAGAACAAGGAAGTTTATCTTTTTTTATTCTTTAGCATGTTCAGAACTTCAATTTACTTTTTTCCATCCCCTGCTTCAAGTTTTAATTAGCTTCACTGCTTATATATATGGTAGTGGACAGGAAATGATTCAGTTTCTACTTCTACCCCTCTTGCTGTTATCCGCAATTTTCAACTATGTTCATCCTCAAATGAATTCCTGAACTTTCAACATGTTTGAAACATACGTGTTTATTTCAATTGTAAAATATTCCCTTCAGTGCAACATAAATTTATGTTATATATGTTGCTTATTAAAACAACTAACATTTTGGAAATGCATGTACCACTAATATAAAACTGCTGTATTTGCCACAAAAATATTTATGCAGAATACAAAATACTATGATAGTACAGGACTTAGGCTACAAATGTAAGCATATACTGCCAGAAATTATAAAAGTTAAAGTTTGCAATTCCCAACATTATCAAGTTTTGCTGAATATTTTAATTACTGAGACATTTGTCTTGCTCTGCTGCCACTAAGTATGGAAGATGAGTAGAAATGAGAGAATTGATGATGACAGCCAACATTTTTGAATTTCCTTTGTTTATTTGGGCTTATATCTCTCCTCTTATTTCTTCTTCCTCCAATGGTTAATCTGTTTATTAACAAATATTGGAGAATATTGCTGTAAAGCCAAATATTCTGGGGAAAGGGTCATTTGGGAAAAACAAAATGTTCAAAGGGCATAAATTCAAGTAAGTTGAAATAAATGTTTCCCTCAAATTGTTTCCAGAACATCTGATATTCTGCCAGTATGAGCTATTACCATAAAGGCTAAACATTATCCTCACAAAAGTTGTATATGTATGTATGTATGTATGCATGTATGTATGTATATTTATACACACATATAAAACAACTAAGCATTTCATTCCCTTAGTATCTCACAGGATAGTAATTTCATTGGTACAGCATTTTCTCTACTGATGAAGACTTTAGTCCCTCAATTTCTTACTAGAGAGTCTTCACACACTTCTGTAGCCAAAGAAATCATCATTAGTTGATCAACTTTGTAACGATCAACTTCAATAAACTTAACAAGGTTGGTCCCTTGACAAAATTCCTTGCTAAGTCTATACTCTAAACTACGGGTGAGGAACCTGTGGCCTCAAGGGCACATATGACCATCTAGGTCCTTGGGTAGAGCCTTTTGACTGAGTCCAAGTTTTACAGAACAAATCCTAGGGGATTTGTTCTGTGAAGTTTGGATTCAGTCAAAGGGCCACACTTGAGGACCTAGAGGGCTACCATGGGACCTCGAGGCTACAGCTTCCCTACTTCTGCTCTGTACCTTATCAAGTATCTAATAAAGATAACTATATTGGAATAGGAGGTTTTCTTCAATATGCACGATATTTCAACAGTAATATTTGTGTATATCCCACTGAAACATTGCCCTTTTCCCCTAAAGTTTTTTCAGAACTGTAACCCACAAGAATCAGAAAATATATAATTACCCCTTCTTCCATCTACATTATGAATTATTCCCTAAAGAAAGTTTATAATTAATTAGAGAACTCTTTATTACTTACTATGCTACTTTATATTTTCAAACAGATTTGAAATCGATGGCTAAAATAATTAAGTAACAATGTTAGATACATTTTTTAAATAATAGCAACAAATTAAATAATATGCAAGATCAAGTGTTTAGTTTCCAGAATGCTACTGCTATTGACCTTACTGATATATAATATTATTAACAGATAGGGTTGCATGAGTACTTTTATTTTTATCTCAACTTTTTTTTTAAAGTAAGATGTCCTACAGAACACTACATATGCTATTTATGGTTTTCGTTATGAGACTCTTGAGTTACTAATGTCCACAGTAGGGGACTTTCTGCTTCCCTGGCCAATAAAATATTTCCCCCAAATTAAGAGATTTTCTAAAGACACCATCCAAAACTAACAAAATTGCTTTGACTCCTATTAGTGACAGTTTTTTATGGTCACGTTTTCAAATCTGTATAGAATATATGCTTGTATTTTGTTAAGTACTTCTTTCAGGGGTTCTTAACTTTGTGTCTGTGAACTTGCTCATATTCCCCTTTCAGCTCTGCTCCTGACCTTCTGGACCATACCTCACCTAAGAATCTTAAAAGCTTAAGCTTACAGCCACTTTTCCCTGGAAAATCTAACTATCTTTTGTGGCTTTTTCTGATGGAATATCCTTCTACCAGAACGACCCTCTTCTACCACTGCTGAATTCCTCTGAGGGCCTCATTTTGGGTAAGGCCCCAGCACGGCCAAGCGTTGTGTCTCTCTTGGCTCTGCTTCTAACTTTCTAGATTTCAGCACGATACCTCAATTGCCTTCTCATTCTGCAAGTTCCCTCATCTGCCATGGCCTTGTGCCTCCATCTAGAACACCCTTCAACCGTGAAGAATCGATCTCCCATTGATTTAGCAGCTTCCTTTGGTGGGTTGTCTTTTCCCCTTAGAATGTAACCTCTCCTTTTTTTAGCTTTGTGTCCCTAGCCCTTAGCACATTGCTGGGCACATAGAAAGTAGCTGCTTAATAAAAGCTTGCCATCTTTTCTTACCTCACTTAAAAAAAAATATTCTGATAACTGTTTCAATATAATTGGCTTCCTTTACAATCTTATGTATTTTACATATTTAAAAACATTATTCTAGGAATGGGTACATATGTTTCACCAGATTACCAAAGGGGTCTTCCACATGGGGGCATGCATGAGCATAGGAGCACATGCATGCATACATGCATGCACGCACACACACACAATATGCTACACAAAAAAGGTTAATTCCCCATGCTTTGACAAATTACTTTCCATCTTGTCATTAAACATCAGTGGACTATTGCTTATATAACTGAGCTCATAAGCACATGCACATTCACACTCAAGCACCCACAAACACAAGTGCCCACACATACGTAGAGGCAGCTAGGAATATTACATAGGAAAAAAGGAGAACAAAGAAAAAAGAAAAAGCCTTGGTTTTAAGGGGCTACAGAGATTTGATCTGCTACAATCCTCATAATTCTTTCCCTGTATTTTATTTTCCTTTACTGAGGAGACATTTTCAGCGTCTAATTCCATGAATCCATTTTGTGAAGGTAGCATACCTTGTCTGCTCAGGTTGTCATCAATATGGTGCTAAACCAAATGATTTCTACCCTGTGTTACTCCAGTTTATTTCACATAAAAAGAGTATGAGGAATATTCTATGAGCCAGAGCTCTTACTCCCAAACAACTCTGTTCAATTTTATTACATACTTAGAGTTTCGTTGCAGAAAACTAATAGTATAGGCCATAAGAATCTGTTTCTCATACTATAATACACATTTTTGAGGCACTGCATCTTCTCAGATTCACTTATTGATTAGTAGTTTTGCTATCTATTTATGTAGACTACTAAGCAACTCGGTAAAGGGGAAAAAAAATCTATATTAACTTTTATACTAAACAGGTTTTTTGTTTCTAAATGAATTTCCAGCAATACAACACTATAGTGGCACCTTGGTAAGAATGGACTTTTTTTGGACCCTCTCAAAAGAAAAATGCCTTTTGTTATGATTTTTATATAAAATTCACTATAAAACACTAGTTTTCATGAATTTTCAGCTCAACCTAGCCATTGAGAAGGAGCAAAAATTGTTTTTTCATGGCCTTCTTCCAAAAAAAAATCCAAATTAAGACTCTGTCAGGCAGAACCTCTAAGGCTCTCAGCCAATCAAAAACACTTAGCGGTGCAGGTCTTCAGCCAAGATAATTCCTACTATATCTCTGAAAATGAGCATCTTCAGCTTCTGTCGGCTCACTAGGAAAATAGTACATGGATCAAGGTCCTAAAAGAGGGAAGAAGGTCCTGCTGTGTCCCAGCTGGAATGTCTGTAGACCTGGCAGCTTTGCTGAACATGGCACATGGGGCCAGTGTCAGAAACAAGCTCTAGTTTGGGCTTTTGCATGCTTGTCCCAGTTAATAAGATACTAAGAAAGTGGTGGTGGTGGTGGTAAGATAGAGATTGGGGGACAAAATCACAGAGGATGAGAATAGTGGAGTTGTAGTGAAGAATTCATGACCAAGTTCAGGGCTATTTGCATAGTATAAGAAAATGTATTTATAGTCAGGATTGGTAGGGGCTCCATAAACCCACAGAAAACACAAATAATCCCAACAACCTACCGTGGATCTTCTGAAGACCATGCAGGGCAGATTGGAAGCACTTTCTCTAGAGTCAAAGATCCTGGATTTAAAATCCCATTTCTGATAACACATTAGCTTTGTTACCATAAAAAATATACAGCCTCCCTATACTTCAGTTTCCTCATTTGTAAAATAAAGGAGCTAGAAGTCCCTTTCAGTAGCAGATCTATGATTCTATAAATCACACACAGGAATCCTTAGGCAAGAGAAGTAGAGCCTCATTCCTTCTCTTCATAATCTCACTCCAGGAATTTCCAAGTTTGTTTCCCTTTAATTCTTATTTGCACTCTACAGTCTTCCCAAATCAGCCTACTTGTCATTCCTCACATATAACATTTTATCACTGGTCTTTCTACCTTTGCACAGGCTGTCCATCCCCACTGGCCAGAACAGACTCCATCTTTACCTTCCCTTTAAGGTTCAGTACAAATTCTACTTTCTACACAAAGACCATCCTAATGGCTCCCTCAGAAATTAACTTGCATTTACTGTTTAGTATATTGTGGATACTTATATGTATGTATGTCATTTCCCACCAAATAACATAAGCCCTTGAAAATTGGGACTTTCATTTTGTCCTTGTATTCCCAGCACCTCATAGAGTACCTAAAACCTAAAAAACACTTAATATATGTTTATTGACTGACTGAATGATTCTCATTTTCTTTCATACTCCCTTTCCAGTTAACTCTTAATTCTGTGATTGGCCAGTTTCACCACCAATTCCCTTTTGAATATACCACCATTTTCTGTGCCAAAATATTGACGGGTATAAGTTTTAAAAAATAAAGAATGTTTTACATGTGTATAATTTAATGTTTACAACAGCTCAATAAGGTAGGTAATGTGAGTGTTATTGGATCTCTTTTTCAGGTAAGGAATATGAGGTTTACAGAGGATAAAATATTTGCCAAAGTATATACAACTGGTACTTGTGCCTCATCGTGATAAGGACAAACACCCAGGTCACTGGAGCTCTTCCTATATATTCACCCTACCCTTACCTTGGAAGACCAAATTCTAGTATGGAGAAGGGCAATTCATCAGGCATTCTCAATCTAGTGCTTTGTTTGAAACTAAACGTAAACTTCTATAAAGCAGGAAAACACATTTTCCTTCACACATCAAAAGATGTCAGCTCTCAAGCCTGTTATCCAACATGTAAGTCCAGAAAAATTCCTAGACTCCATTCTCTTAAAACTCCAAGTAATTGCCCATTGTTGCTTTTCCAGCAAGAAATGAATGCCTGGCATTTTGAACTCATTTTTTTTCATTAAGCCTCAGTTTCAGAACACTTTATTCCTGCTCTAGGCATCTTGATACTATTTTGAGTGGAAATTATCTTCCATTAAATGCTAACCAAACAATAATTTGGGTCAATATTTTCCAAATGTGGAAGAATGATGAAATAAAAATAATTTTCTTAGAAAAGGAAAAGTAAACAATTAGCTGTCAAGAAAGTAAATCAAGCTGTCTACACAAATGACAGTAAAACTGAGGAACGTTATATATTCCCTCTAGCACGCGTGCTTTGTTTTTAAAACTGGAGGTCTGTTTTCTCAAGAAAAAATGATGTTGAAAATCATTGTTGTGTGTTTAGCACTTCCATTCAAGCATCAGTAGCTGGAGAAAGGATTGTTATTTTTGTGACTCAATCAGGTGTTAGAGCCACTGCAATTACTTGTGAAGTAAGGAACACAGCTGTGGACAAAAAATGCTTATGATTTTCTCAGCAAACTAGCTATATCACAACAGGGGCAACTAAGATCTATTTACATTAACTTACACCCTTTGGATCTAATGCCATTTATATCTAGGTTACCTGTTCTCACGTAGATATGTCTGACTGATGATCATTGCCAAGACTGGATAAGGATTTTGAATAGTCCAAAAAACAAAAGAGAAAAATGTAGCTTTAACGTCTTATCTCATAAAGAGCAATGTTCCATCATGGCTTGTTAAGGGGAGAGCCAGAAAACAAAAGTAAACCAGTCGTCATGGTTAAATATGAACTAGAGATTCATTGACCACCAAATATTGGCAAATGTATCATCAGCACAGCAGATAACACCAAATGGTCCTGCAGTGCCAATGGCTCAGACTCAACATTGTGTTTAGTGTGAAATATCAGGTGAGGTATAGAAAAACTCATGCCTATGAATATGTTGCCCAGAAGCCTATGTGTGATCTTTTCAAAAGAGGCTATAACTGAAATGAGGCTAAACACTGTTCTACTAAAAGTAATTGAAAAATGAAGCAAGCTTTAGGAGTTTATAGTCTACCATTGTTCATCAACTGATCTCTAAATTATTTTTTTATGGTCAAAAAGATTAATGGCATTTCCTCAGTCTAAAGCAAGTTTAAGAAATGATATGAATAGCTAATGAAGTCAGTGAGAGCTTATTACTTAGGCCAGGGCAGTTTGTTCCAGCACCTATAGCCAATATAATGTCTGTTCATTCTGTTTCTTGAATATACTCTCACCAAATGAATTGTTGAGAAGAAAATATAAGTGGTAGTATAATTAACTGGAAAGAATCGTGGATTTGCATTCAGAAGGCCTAAGATCTTAATATGGCTTCAAGTGATTTTTATCAACCTTGTTCAGACTCTGTTCTGAGGTCTAATATAGATAATGACAGTAATAGCAACCAATAAAGAAGAGAAAGTATGGCTAAAAAGTGAAGTACAGAGGCCAAAACAATATTACTATGTAAATCCTTGGTCTCCCCCCACCCTGCCCATTGATTTCAAGAGCAAAATATTCAAGGGAAATGGAAAAGTATAAAAGTGCAAAAGGTAGTATACTCCTTAAATAATATTTTTCTTACTCTTTATCATTATTTTTTGAATTAGACACAACAGGTGTGAAACATAGTTTGTAGCTACAAAATACATTTAAAACAATTAAGACAAACCAATACAGTAGCAAAAGGAAAATTCTTTCTAAAGGAAAGGAGTACAGTGAACAGAAAGCTATCCTCAAATTCAGGAAGAACTGTCTTCAAGTCCCATCTTGATGGCTGTGTCCCTGGGCTAGTCACTTAATGACTCAGTGCTCTGGGTAATTGTCTAGGACAATAAGTTGCAGAGAAGGTATTGACTGGTATTAGTAAAGGGAGATTCTTCACTATAGCAATAAAATCACAAGTCTAATACCTATCCTAAAGGAAGGCATATAAGAAAAAATAAAAGATCTAAGTATTCTCTTAATTTATGTCATGTCTGACCTTGCGAAAATAGTATTAATTAAAAACACATAACCTGAATTCCAAACCAAAATCCCATTAGCAAAATTTCCTATTCCTATCAAGGGTACCATGGTTTTTCTAGACCCTCAAATTCATAATATCATGTTAAACTTGACTCCACACTTTTCCTTCACATATTCAGTTAGTTGCCAAATGTTTGCCATTTCTTCTTCTACAACATTTCACATGATGGACCCTTTCTCTCTAAGCACAGACATTTCAAGTCCTAATCAATTCTTGCCTGAAACAACCATTGTAATGGCCTCCTAACTTGGTATCCCTGCCTCTGGCCTCTCTGTACCTGGCTGTCAAAGTGATTTTCCTTAAGCACAACTCTGACCATGTCACTCCAAGAGCCCCTTAGTATCTTTAGAATAAAACCTAAAACCCTCTGGCTTAAAAAATCTTTCAAAACTTACCCTCAATGTTCCTCCAACAGTATTATATATTATTCTCTCTACGCTCTATGATCCCAAACAAATAGGCCCCTTTTTCTCCTCAAACAGAAAACAACTTGTGATAGCTTTGTGCCTTTGCTTTAGCTATTGCCTGTTCCTGTAATAAACTCCCTTTTGACCTCTACCTCATAGAATCCACATTTCCTCCAAGAAATAGCTCATGTATCATGTTCTGTACAAAACCTTTCCTGACTCCTTCCTCATTCTTTACAAATAATAGTGTCTAACTTCTTAATTAACTTGCATTTTATGACACTATATTTATTCCGTATATATTTAAATATGTACATGTTTATAGCTTACCTCATTTTTTAATCTATGTATTACCAGTGCACAGAATAGGACATAAGTAAGTGTTCATTAATGTTTTTAAAAGATATATCACAGGAAAAAAATGAGAATGGAAATCAAAGCACATAACAAGAAACTAGAAATAAATCGCCCAATATATGAGTGACAAAGGCAACTTTGATAATAAGAAAAAGCATTACTTTTGGGGGGGAGTTAATGATGATGCTTTTATTTATAACCACAAAACTCTTTTTAAAAAAAATTTAGAGCAGAAAAGAAGCCAGACTTTTTGATGGTTTTTCTGCTTTGGTGGAGGTTTTTTGTTTGTGAGGTTTGTGTGCACGTGTGTGTGTGTGTCAAAATTGACAATAGGACAACCAAATGGATTTCCTAGAACTCTTACTTTTCAGTTCTACAGTTACCACTAATTAGTTGTGTGACTTTAACCAAGTCATTTAACCTTCTGGACCTCAGGATCCTTATCTATAAAATTAGGCTAAATTAGGTTAGATAAACTCCAGCATCCCTTCAATGCTAATTATATAAATCTCTCAGAAGGT
Source organism: Petaurus breviceps papuanus (assembly GCF_028583685.1). Lineage (NCBI taxonomy): Eukaryota > Metazoa > Chordata > Mammalia > Diprotodontia > Petauridae > Petaurus > Petaurus breviceps. Next base: position 397,439 of record NW_027187324.1, read on the forward strand.
TTTAAGTACAGAATTCACAACTGCCTCCAGTAACTTAAGGTAATTCACCTCTATAACTTCCAAGATTATTTTAGAAGAAAAAAAACTCAGAATTGTGATTAATTTCCAATCACCACAGCCTCATGTTCCTACAATGCTACAAAATCAATAGAAAAAAACTTGGAGGTGCTAAGAGTTGTGGAAGACTGCACAACTACAATTAACAAAAACAAGACAACTCTCAAGATTAAGGAAGAGCCAGAGAGTTAACTTTTGAGGGTTATGTCATAAGACAATTAAGGATTTTAGAATGCCATATTAAGATGCTAATTATTATTAATTACCAACTAATAACATTTCAGTGAAATAGGAAACTGTTCATTTCAATAGTTATGAATAAAAAAAATTGAAAAATGTAAGTTAAAGCCAAAGGTCGAAGCCAATCTAAAAGATTTGATAAAAATCTGGAATCCTTAACACCTCTGTCTCTGTTGCCCCAATTTTCTGTAGCAACTATAAAACTAAAAATAAAAGAAAGAGGTTTTCTCTTTTGTTGTGTGCTTTTTTTGGGGGGGGGAGTGGGTATGGTGGCTATTTTGGGACAAGCAGAAGAAGCCAAGATTCTTTCTAAATCACTCTAGAAGTCAGTCACAGACTGCCAAAGTTTCATTGGTGAGAAATTAAAGGTTTTTTTTTAATGAAAATAGAGAACAAGGCTTTCATGTAAGAAAAATGTGAAGATTATGTAACACTTTAAAGAATTTTTAGATTCCTAATACAACTTCCTTTATAAATTCAAGATACTATATGAAGCTGCTTCCCTTCAACCCAAAAAAGCTACCAAATAAACTGCTGCTGTCCTTACTAGAGTCATACAGATAATGACTTTTGATGACATCCATAACCTAAAGAAATATAACACCAGGATCATGAATTATCTTGATTTTCTTCACAACTATTCTTTGCCTGCAGTTTCATTCATCCTTATATTTTTAAGGCCATTATTTGGAGGGCCCGTGATGATTTTTATGGTTATGTAATAATACATAGAAAAGAATGAAGATTAATGGCAAAATCTCACTTACTAGAATAGTCTTCCTCACATTACCCCAGTTATATGAGTCAGCTCTACTTTAGTTAAGACAGTACTGGTACATAAATAGTGAATCGGATACCTTTGTTTGGCATGTTCTCCAGATGGCAGCCACATGAGCATCCTAAGAATAAGGATGTATTCTGAGAGGTATAGTTCAGGGACTAGCCATGATGGAAAATGGTCATTATCAGTTTTGACAATGGTAAATAATCTAAGGTGTGCGAGCTTTAAAAAAATATGATAACTGTGTTTCAATATAATTGGTTTCTTTTGTAATCCCATGTGTTTCATTTTATGTACTTAAAAACATGCAGAGAAGGGATCCATAGACTTCATCATACTGTCAAAGGGATGCATGACACAGAAAGGTTTAAGATCTCCTAGTTTAGAAAGGGGTTGAGAAGAAAAATGCTTTTTCAGACTACTTTCATAGAGACATGCTTGAGTAAATCAATTTTCCTAGAAAAGTTTCATTCATAAGTAACTTAACCACTGTCTACTTCAGTTTCCTCATTTGTAAAATCAGGATAATAATATCATCTACCTCCCAAGATTGCTGTGAAGATAAAATGAAGACATATTTGTGAAGCATTTCAATCATCGAGTATATAGATAAATAAATATATATTTATAGATATAAATAAATAAATTCTAATTAGTATAATTAAACTTATTTTTATCATCATGTCCTAGGTTTCTTAGCTATAAGCTGGAAAAGGATAAACTTTTTTTTTTTGTAAATGGATAACCTTTCAAGTTTTTCTAATATACATGTGAAACTCTGAAGACATATTTTTATGCTGGATATATTCTCCTTACTCTAACTTCAAACTTTCCTCAACTTAGTAATACAAAATAAATTTAGGAATTCTATGGAAAAGAGCAGCTTTACCTCCCTTTGATAACTGTGAGGCTAAGCTAACTTATTACTCTACTCCCCGGTTTTGTAGAATCCAAAGAAGGTACACAGTGGATACTCAATGACTTGGATAATCAATTTACATTCTCCATATGACAAATTAGAGATTGGGGCAGGATCTGTGACCTCATTGACATAGGGAACTCCTAAGTTACAAACCTCCCTCTACCAAGATAGGTCAGCACTTTCTCTGCAGCTTATTATCCTAAAGAATTGTTAGAGTAGGGGTCCTCAAACCATGCTCCTTCACCATAATAAGCTAAGAATATATATTTTTTATATTTTTAAATACAAAAAGCATTTTAAAAAGTAAAATTCCCATGCAACAACAGGCAACAGCTAGATTCAGCAAGGGCAATAGTATTCGAATGCCTTACCTAGAGGCTGATGACTTGTCCAGGATAACCCAGCCAGGAACTTTGTGGAACTTGAACCCAGGGTTTTCTAGTTTCAACACCAACTGTCTCTATCATAAACTGCCTCCTTCTTATGCTATTTGGAACATCTGCCCTTTTTTTCCATTAAACACACAAAACACATAAAGAGATAATGGTCTTTGAGTCCAATAAGATACCTTGATAAAATGTCCAAAAATATAAGATAGCTTGATAAAAACTTAAGTATCTGATATCCTTATGCTCTTCAATGTCAACTAGGTATTCTCTCTCTCTCTCTCTCTCTCTCTCTCTCTCTCTCTCTCTCTCTCTCTATATATATATATATATATATATATATATATATATATATATATATCTTTCTCTCTCTCTCTCTCTGTCTCATTCTTTGAAGAGAGAAAAACTATATTTTAACTATGACTATAAGAGTATAAGTTGAGAAAGAAGAATTAAACCATATATCAAAGTGCCTAGTAAATAGTTATATCCTTAGTTCTAATAATGAATCCCTTCACATAATTTGAATTTACACATCTTATTTCATTTGGGCTGAAATCAGTTAATATATTTTACAAATTATAACTGAGGAGAGTATGAATTTGAATATGTGCAACTAGTTTGGGGTCAGGGAGGAATTCATTGTTCACACTAATCAGGACCTAGCTATAATAAGCACTTAATAAATGTTTTATCTCTCATTTTGATTTGGTCTCTGAACAACAACTTGTCTTAAATACCACAATCTAAAATTATTTAATATAAAAAGCACTTTGCAAGCCTTAAAGAGCCCTATATGAATATTAGCAATCACTAATACTATTATTTTGCCTTCTAATTTTTCAAAATCCCAAAATGATTTGAAGTATTTTAGCATCTTTTCTCTAAACAGAAAACATAGTGAAGTTAGCAAACAAACCTATCATTAAGTATTACATAAAACAAAGTCAAAATAGTACTAGGATTTGTAGGGAAAACCACAGGACTGAGCAGAACTTGATACAAGGGGCTGACACTAAAAACTGGATAACATTCATGTTTGGTGGTAGCAAAGAGAGAAGGAGTGAGACATCTCTAAGGATAATAACTTAGAAATACCTTTAAACCCTTCATCTAGCTTCTTCAAAGACCAAAGGTTAAAAGTAAGTTTGACACCTTGTTCTATTGCCTGCACTTATCCTCAGGTAATAAAAGAACCAATGAAATATAATAATGGGTCCCTGTGCTCCATGACATACTAGAACATCTGTTTCACATCTCTAGAAGATCAAACATACTCTTCCTGGTAATTTTAAATCACTGAACTACATTTTAAAAATAAAAACAATGTCACGGTCATATCACAAATTATGTAGCTATTTGTTTTGGGGTTTGTTCCCATCCTTTGACATATTTTTTTTTTACTTCTTCAATGATCCAAAGTGGCATGAAATGTTTCACATTCTTTAAGATATTCTAATTGTTTAAAGAGCTTACCGACTTTGAACATAGCTTGGTGTAGTGAAAAAAAAATGCAATTTTTGAGTCAGTAGAGCTGAACTATATTTCTGGCTCCAACATTTAAGAAGTGCTTGACCATAGGGAAGCTATTTAACCCCTCTGAGCCCACAGGAATTGTTTTTCCTGTAAAAATGAAGACAGTACTTCCACAAACTACCTGAAAGGAGCAGAAAGTGCTTTTGTGAACCTTTTTTTTTTTTAAAGCTGTATAAATTTGAGACCTGGGTTCAAGTCCCATGCCTGACTCACACTGGCTGTGTTACCCTGGCCAAGTCATTAATTTCCCAGTATTCTAGGTGACTTTCTAAGTGAGCAGGTTGTAGTTCTAATCTTACTGAATTTTGGAGTCCTAAACAACCACTTATTCTAAAAGGATTATTGACATACATTCTAATGATAAGCAGTTGTCAGGCTTATATCATATTATTCATTTTGAGAGCTGACTTTGGTGGGGGGGGGGGTTGGGGAAGAGATTAAGGGGAACCAGACATAATTTCATTAGTGAAAGGAAGTCTATATAAAGAAACTACTTTTACCAATGCAAATCTGCAATTTGTGATCAAGAGTTGCCTAAAGTGAATATTGAGAAGGTAAGTGACTTGCCCAGGGTCACAAGTCAATATATATCAGAGGTCAAATTTGAACCCAGAATAGGTTCAGTCTAAGGCTAAACTCTTTATCCACATGATACTACTGTCAGAAACATATTTAAAATTAAAATTTCTTGAAAAGAAAGACATCCCTAGAAATAAAAAGGTAAATAAGGACTTGAACATGCACACAAAAGGGAACTTAACAGATACAAACAAGAATTATTTACAAAGGGAAGAAATAATTTTTAATCACATACATAATTTGAAAAAAAACACTAAATAAACAAATGAAAATAAATAAATAAAAGATTATTCAAAAATCCATCAGAATGTCAGAACAAAATATTAAAAACAAGGAAGCCTATCTTTTATTCTTCAAGATTTGCTAAAAATTGTTCCAGTGATTTTTCATGTCCTTTTTCTAGTTGCTTTTCTTATTCATTCTCCCTTCTGATCTTTTCCACTATCTTTTCCTTCCTCTTTCTTTCTCTAATTTTAAGGGCTTCTGCTATCAGTAGGCCCTTTGTGGATTTCTCTCTTTGCTTGGTTGCTTACAAATTACTTTATGCAATTTGTTCCTTCAGAACCTGTTTAGTTGGAACAGATATTTCACCCATATTTCAGGCTGATCAGAGCATACCTATATAAAAAAGTCACAGGTGCATTAGTCCCTTAATAAGTGACAACAGTCAAAAGTTCACAGAGGAATGGCACTAAGATAGAATGCTACTGGGAAAGAATTATAATCTTTTTCTTTTTGAATGGATACATGTCTCTGGCATGCAAGTCACCTAAAGTATTGAATCCCTGATTTACCTCTATGCGTGTCACTGGCTGCTCTAACTATAGCCACCCGAGTGGAAAGGCACAATATGTCAGCTTACGGCAGGGCAATTGCTGTGAGTCTGCCTGCCTGTTCCCTTGGAAAGTTTGTTCCTTCACTCTCAGCCTCTCACAACCGCCACTTAGCAATTAAACTGTTTTAAAGTAAAACACATTACCACAAATACTGACTCCTAAGTTTTCCTGTGAGCTTTCAGGAAACAGTTTATAGGACCATCTCACACAACTTGCCCATTCGTTCCTCTTAAATAATGACTCTCAAAGGACTCATGGTTAATCAGGAGAAAACTGACAATGATGAAGGTATTGTTTTTCATAGAGACAGCTAGGTGGCTCAGTGGATAGAATGCTGAGCCTGCAGTTAGGAAGACCTAAGTTCAAATTCTTCCTCAGATCCTTTTTAATTGTGTGACCTTGGGCAAGTAACAACCTCCACTTGTCTTAATCTACTGGAGAAGGTAATGGCAAACCATTCCAGTACCTTTGCCAAGAAAACCCCAGGGACAGGATTGGTATGCTATGACCCATGGGATCATGAAGAGTCGGTCATGATTGAACAACAATCCTTTTCATAAATTTTGAGTTTCTTCCTTTTGTCAATAGGCAATAAGTATTTTAAAAAAAATATTTTATTTATTCCCCAATTATATGTAAATAATTTTTAACATTATTTTTAAATTTTGAGTTCCAATTTTCTCCCTCTTTCCCTCATCTTCCCCCTTCCTGAGACGGTAAGCTTTTTTGAGGGGGGAGGGCAGGGCATTGGGAATAAGTGACTTGCCCAAGGTCACCCGGCTAGTAAGTGTTCAGTGTCTGAGGCCAGATTTGAACTCAGGTCCTCCTGACTCCAGGGCTGGTGCTCTCTATTCACTATGCCACCTAGCCAACCCTACGGTAAGCATTTTTATTCAATCATGCAATAAGCATTTTTAAGACCAACTTTTTAGGTCCCCTCCAAAATCTTACATCAGCCTGGTACAGAGGGATGTGCAATGGACTGGGAGCCAGAAAATCCCTATTATAATTCTAGCCTTAATATTAACTAGTTATAGGGGTGTCTAGGTGGTGCAGTGAATAGAGCATCGGCCCTGGAGTCAGGAGTACCTGAGTTCAAATCCAGCCTCAGACACTTACCACAAAAACTAGCCATGTGACCTTGGCCAAGTCACTTAACCTAACTGCCCTCCAAAAAAAAAATATATATATATATATATATACTAGCTATATGACCCTGAATACATAATTTGCCAACTATTAGTCAAAGTTTTCTCATCTTCAAAATGAAGAAAATAATCTTTCCTACCTTCATCATCACATTGTTTCGAGGATCAATGGTAACATTATATATGAAAGCATTTTGTAAACTGGAAAGTATTAGTCAAATGGAAATAATTATTATAAAGCTACTCCATAATCATAAGAACTATAGCATGTAAATCATTGGTTTTATGTTAGAACTATAATGAAGCAAATAAGGAAATAGTTCTGGTGCTCTGACATGGATGGTAAATGACCCCTGGAAAAGCACAGAATTACCATAAAAAACTAAAGAAGCCAAAGTCTAGTCTCCACCCAACAATGAAATTTTTATTCATTATAATATTCAAAATATAAGATATTTAAATATAAATTTAACATATAAATTTAATGTAAAATTTATGTTTATTAAATTTTATGTAAAATTTAATATATTTAAATATAAATTTTATTTATTAAATATTAATATATACTAATAAATGAAAAGAAGATCCAAAGCCTCCATAGCAAACCAATTCTCAAGAGATTGGGTCTTTTTGAAATTCTTACTTCCTATGGTAGCTACAAAACTGATGTGAGATGGAACTATCCTTCAGTATCTCCTGGGAAGTATATAAACAGCCCTTTTTCTAACTTGCCTATCATTCACTGTAACAAGAAATGGAAAGTTCCCTACAGTTTTTTTTTTTGTTTTTGGAGTTTTGGGGCTTTTTTTTGCTTTTTGGAGGGCAGTTGGGGTTAAATGACTTGCCCAAGGTCACACAGCTTAGAGTTTTAGTTGTAATTCTTTTATCAGTGTTTTACAAATAAATCTCCAAACAAAATAATTCACAAGTAGTTCCTTAAGGGTTAAAACAGGCATTTTTTTAAATCACATAATTAAACTCATACTCAAATGTAACCTTTTCCCAAAGAAGATTACATACAAAATTGGTAACTTATTCATTCATTTATTTTCTATTTGAGCACTTGTTATACACAAACTATCATGACTGAGAGCTTATGACCACTCCCTCAAGAAGAGACAATATAACAGTTGGTTCCATGAAAATTATCATGGATACTGAATTCTAGCCTGCACATCTACCTAACTAGGTGGCCCTATGGAAAGAATGCTGGACGCTGAGTTAGGAAGACCTAAGTTCAAATTTGACCTCAGACAGTAGTTATGTTACCATGGGAAAGGGACGTACCATATACCTGCCTCAGCTTCCTTATCTGTAAAATGAGGATAACAGAACCCACTTTTGAGTATTGTGATAAAGGAATATTTGTAAAGTACTTGTGCTTAAAGCACTATATGTTATTCTTCTTATTATTTTCACTATAATTATCATTAACAGCTACATTTCAAGAATGTAGGAGGGAATTACCAAAAGTCTGACAGAAATAAGCAATTTAGAGAAGAAAGAGACCAACCACATTCAAGTTGAATGATCATACCAGAAGTCATATTTGACCTAGGGCTTGAAAATGGGCAGGGCATTTTACACATGAGGGATTGGTATACCATGCACATAAAATGAGAGTACATGAATTTGGCTGATGCTTAGAAGACATATAATAGAATGACCAAAGAGAAGTGTGGATAAGTAGACTCTTGCCAGTTTGTGGAAGGTAAAAATAAAGATTCTGGATTTATTAAGCAAGTAAAGGGGAAGCAGATATTTGATGAGTTGTGACTTTTTGGTAGGTAAGTTATTTTTCTGAAGGAGGTGAAACAATTATAATGGTATTGGGATTATTAATTTAATGAGAAAACTGGGGAAAAAAAAGGAACTGTAGATTGGTACTTAGAAGGGTACTGTAATGGTCCTCACATAAACTAACCAGAATTATCAGTGACTGTCACTGCTGAATCATTTGTCTTGAATCAGGGACTGGCAGAGAGTTGTAATATTATTTTGTCAGTAGATTAAAAACAGAAATGCTGATATCTATTACCTATTAGATATTTACATGGATATATACAAAGGCTCATGTTTATATAGCACTTTAGCATTTATACGGTACTCTCTATATCTTATTTCATTTGATCATTATTATATAACTCCAGGAGATAGAGACCATGGGCATCATTAGCTTAATCGTCAAGATTCCAAAACTGATTCTTAGAGAAACTCTAAGTGGCCATTCTACTATGGTGAGTGACTCATGCATGAGAGGGGGATGAGGACAGTTTTTAAAAGTTACAAAAGGGCTCTCTTTGACTTTGCATTTCAGGCTTCTAACCAAGAAGTAATATATCACAACTATTATATTAAGATTTATTTTGTGTCCTTGTAAAATTTGGAATTATGATAAATCATCATATTACACCCACCTGCAAAATTATCCCCATGACTAACAAATGGCAGAAATGTCAGTTATTTTAAATAAAATTCAGCATCACTGCAGTCATCTAATATCCAGTACCAACATGGTATCTGACACCACCTGATGAAGAGGCATGAAGTTGAAGGTAGTAAACAAAAAAGATGCCTGTCAGCACAACATCTCTCTTCTCTGAGGAAAGCAAGGTTGAAAATATTATTTCATCTCTCTCATGCACTAGATTTACTATGAAGGTAATAGGAAATCTGATTATTTCAACTCCTTATAACTTATCATGGTTATATCGTGGTGACTGTATCGATGGGTGAAATTTCAAAGCATTAGGTTCTTTAGGGCACAAAATATCGTTAGTACAGATTCAGAAAAAAAATCCTTAAATATTGATGAGGCATTAACAGTTCTATTTTATCACTGATGAAGATGGATATGACAACTATTTTTTTCCCTTTTCACACTTTTCCCTATCAAATTAAAATAAAATGAATTCCAATGTTTGACAGTGTAATGAAGTCTTACTTAGTCTGTAATCTTTCTGTCTTTTTTTTAAATCTGTAACTCTGATTTGATTTTAGGGAATTCCCAGAAAGTAAATTCCTTCAACCATCAATTGTTATGCAACTCATAGTCTTCAAGTGCATATAATAAGTAGTTCATATAAACAGAATCAATGTCTGTTTAAACTATGTGTTTTTATAATGAAATTGAGAATAAATTGTTTTCATAAATTTCCTGTATCATTTTTCAGTCTTATGAATTTTAATAATTATATTCAAAAATTTAGATCTGTAAAATGCTGAAGAAATCTATGAAAAGAGCTGTGTATGTGTGTATCCATTTTTGTGTTTATGTTCCTTTGTTTATACCTTATTAGACTTTTCATGAACTATTTTATATCATAGGTTTGTTTTCCATTAATTATCATTATTATCAGTACTTATCATCTTCCCCTGAAAAACTTTGATGTTCATGTCAAAATATCAACTCTCACCCAATACCTATTGAAGTAGAGCTAACTAAATGTTTGTATACGTGTGTAAATATTCATATGTTCAAGGTTATTTTAATGAAATGCCTGTTGACTGAATTATTTATGATTATTGATGATATCATATTAGACTTATGAACAGTAAAGTTGAGATTAGTCATACAGTTTTAATAATTTCATGTTCTACAGCAGAAGTCATTATAATATGGTTTGTTGTTTTCTAGTAATTTTCAGTCTTATCCAGCTCTCCATATTTCCATTGGGAGTGTTCTTGGCAAAGATACTGGAGTGGTTTGCCCTTTTCCTTATCCAACTCATTTTATTGATGAAGAAACTGAGGCAAACAGGGCTAAGTGACTTTCCCAGGGTCACACTCCTATTAAGTGTCTGAAGACAAATTTTAACTCAGGAAGATAAATCTTCTTGATTCCAAGCCCAGTATTCTGTCCACTGTGGCAACTAGTTTCCCTCTTTTTAATATGGTATATTAAGGTAAATGCAACTTTCTTTTTAAATATTACCCTGAAAAATAATATAGAGATTCGTTAGTAGTGGTCTGGAAATCTATTTATGTATAATTGAAGATAATGGGCAGTTTCATATGATCACAGATTTGGTTCTGGAAGGGAATTTAGGGACCACTAAGGTGTCTGAGGCAGCATTTGAACTCAGATCTTCCACATTGTGAATCTAGGATGCTATCTCTACTGCATACCTATCTAGTCACCTCTTAATATATCCCAAAACAATGCACTCTAGTACTCTAGTTCAAAATTACGATTTTTCTAAGTTTAAAAAAAATATTTTAGGGATTTTTAAAGCAGTTTTGAAAACAAATGATAAAATTCTTCCTTTCTAAAAATTGTAATGGTAACCATTTTATGGCATAAATGAAAACTTTCTTTCAAGATGCATACTTAAAGGAACAAAAAACAACAACAACAAAAAGTACATTTAAGTAAAAAAAAAGGATTAATTCCACAAACACAGCTATTAATATCATTGCTTTTTATCAGTTCAACCAACATTACTAATTAAACTGGCTGCTTGTTTAATTAGCTTAGGGGAAGAAAGTGAATCTTTCATTAAATGTAGATGAATATACATTAATTTTAACCCAAGAGAAATACCAATTTTAGAAAATAGGTGTTTTCTAATTTTAATTATACATGTTTTGAAACTAACACTAAGTTATAGGCCTAGAAAAATAATTCTTGAATAGGACATGAATATAGTATCAAATTCTTACTATGGGAGACTAATGGCTCATGACTGGTAGATGAATATACTGGCTTCCATATTGTCTATAAAATCATTAAAATTAGCTTCAATTGAAACTAAGTTACATTACTGTTTACTTGCTGGTCTCTCAGAAATAAGGCAAGTGATCTCAGTTATATCTCTGATGGGAATTTGCATAAATGATAACAAATGATTCTTCTTATATTGATAATTAGCATCCCAGTGGCACTGAAGGCCAATGTCAATTAGGTTCTACATTCCTGTGACAATTCAAGTATGAATTCAAACCTTCAGCTGGACCATTTGGGGAACTTTAGTAGACTCAGGCATGATTCAACCATATAATTTTTTTTTTGCTTTTTGTAGGGGGGAGTGCAGGGCAATTGAGGTTAAGTAACTTGCCCAAGGTCACACAGCTACTAAGTGTTAAGTGTTTGAAGTGGATTTGAACTCAGGTCCTCCTGACTCCAGGCCTGGTACTCTATTCACTGCACCACCTAGCTGCCCCAAAAGAGGTTTCTTTTAACTACTGCTTGGCTCACTACATCCCAAGTTTGGAAAGAGAGAAACATAATACTAGGAAACAATATGCTTTTATCAGAGGTGACCTAGCACAGTGCCTGCCATAATAAATACTTGTTGATTTGATCGGGCTTCTGTTACCATGTCCACATTCCAAAAGTTACCCCTCAGTTCCCCCTCTTGACATCTTCCCTTTCCTCAATGTGTTCCCTCTTCTACAGTGAAGAGCTGAATCCTTAATTAAGCCTATAATGTATCCTCATTCCTACTACCTTCCCACTTCACTAAAGTCAAATTTTTATCCAATGGCCTTTAAATATACTGTGTGTTATTAAAATACTCAAATTCATTTTCCTAAGTAAGCCAATAATGCAAACTAATCACATTGTTTGCCCTATTTCATTTTAAAAATGTATCTTGGCTTTTATTTATATGCTCATATAAGTCTAAGTCTGGCAATGTTCCCTACGCATATACTCAGATAAAACTTCAATCCTAATCTTTTAAAAGGTTTCTCTAAAAACTCTGCATACTTATTTTCAATCTAGAATCAATTTTTAGTGTAAATATTTGAATGGCAGTCCTAAGAAATTCTTAAATTTAGCATCACAATGACACTAAAATTACTTCAAAACACATTTATAATAAGAATGAGTCAGTTCCTTCTGCTATTTCTTTCTTTAAATTTAAAACCTGAATTCACAATGGCGCTTTGGGCTAATCATAAGTTCAGGTCAACAGATTCAAGATTTTAATCTTTTCTAGTATCCCATTCTATAAGGTTGGGGGCAAGTTGTTTTGTTTGCTGGAATTTTGCTTGTCTAAAGTGAAAAAGCAAAATCCTATGAATGCAGTCTAATATATTTAATAATTCAGGGAAATGATTATAAACTTCTTGAAAAATTTTAATATGGACTAGATGAGAATCATATTTAGATATGACTGAACACTTAACAGGAAGATGGCCTGAACAAAAGTAAATGAGAATGAAGGGACAAAGAACTATGAGGGGTACTTAAAGGAAGTATTAGAATAGTGTTTGTGTGATTTATGATTTGATATCAATTAATTTAAATTTAAATAGTTACAAAATATATTCAGTTTGAAGTGATCTTCAATGTTAAGATTTTTAAAATAAAGTTATGTAGGTGAATGTATGTGTGTATATGTACATATAAATATAAATTTCACATACACATATATGTATATATAAGTATGCGTGTATATCTATCTGGATAGATAGATATCACTCTCTCTATCTGTCGCTGTCTTTAAAGTGAATACTCTGCCCATAGCTTGTTGGAAGGTACAAAAGAAATAGAAAATATGGTCTTTATCTGGAGATATTCAGAATCATATTCAAGAAGTCAATGCAGGAAAAAATCTTACCAAGCATACTCATAAAGCAAAATCTAAACAAATATAAATTAACTTCTTACAATACAGGTAAAACCAAACATTTGGGATAGCTGCTTTGACCAAAAAGGAAAAAAAATAACCCTGCATTTTTTATAATATTAAAATATAAAAATGGTTTCTTAAAGACACAAATCTGCTGGTGTGCAAAAGATAAGCCAGGAGGCCCCCTAGTATGCATGTGTGTAGCTGAAAGGCACAGATAGACTCACTGACATAAATAACTTTTCAAAATATGAAATAAGTAGAAAAATCTCTTAAAATGCTAATAATCTTATCCTAGAAACTTCTTAACAAAAATTATCCAATTTTCCAGTTGAAGGATAAACAATTAAAGGCCATCAGGTTTCAGTTTATAGATTGAGGAATAGTCATAATAAAAATAAAATAAAAATTTAAAAATTACTTAAAATTTTTTAAATAATCATAGTAAAAATACACATAAAATACAAATAAGGTAACCACATATTTCTAACTCCTATTAGATTTTTTTATTATTCTACTGCATTTTGTTATATCTGGTAAGACTATAATTTTTTTTTTCTTTAAGGAACATGTCTCATAACTAAAGTCATGGAAAATAAACAAATTGATCTTTATAAAAACTCAACTGATTATGAAGTTATGCATATCCATAGAACTTATTAAAGAAAATATGAGTATAAGCTATCAAAGGTAATCAAGAATTATTATATTGTATTCATATGTGTTACTTTGCTAACAGAATGTTTTAAGAGCATTCACACAATATTTGCTGATTATTTAAGTGTGCTGTATGCAGATCATGGAAAATATCTCCCTAGGTGTTTCTATAAATGCATTCAATTATTTTTACATACATTTTAACTGAATTTCATAATAAATTTATTTCCATTATGTTAATTGTGTATTCCTTACTTAGATCAGGTGCAAATTAGACCATTTCAAATCGGTACAAATTTTTGTCAGAACTAAAATTAAAAAGAGCATTAAGATAAATGATTTACCCACAAAGATTGTCAATCATAAAGTTTTTACTCTACCAGATTGTAAGGACATGAGTTATTGCTTTAGTTTATCTAATTGTCCCTCCATTGACTCAAGACTTTCGTTTGATCTTCCTAAAATATGTAATTTTTCTGGTCAGATTCACAGCATTAGACCTTTTAAGTTGCACTGGAAAGGTTGTTATTATTTGCCTTTAAAATGAAATCTCATTAGAATTCAATCAGGATCCATAATATTTTTTCTTTATGACAATATTAAAATAATAATAATAATAATAATGATACTATGTAAATGTGTATCATCTAAATAGAGCAAAGTAGACCTGTTCAGCATGTAGTCTTATTTATGCAAAAATAATGGAATCTACCCCCAACTGTAAACAACAAATCTGTGACTATATTTTCATTGTACTTATTGCCTGGAATAAAGCAAAGAAATATGCTCTTCAAATTCCAAATCCAAGCACATCCCCACACCCTGCAGCACAAAGCCAACTACAACAACTGAAAGCTCCGAGGTTTATCCCTCAGCAAAAAAGCAAGAAAGCTAATTGCTTTGCCTTTCATTGTCAGTAATTACTTTTATTCCATATGGTGACAGGATGATCACCTTTCATTTGTTTGTGTAAAACTGAACCATCTTTCCTTCAGACACTATAACTGCCAAAACCTCATCCCATCAAACACCTGGATCACAGAGAGAAGTTCACTCATAAGCAGTAAAACACCTTTGTTTTTCCAGAGCACATTAAAAAATCAACGTACTATATTTTGTACCTTAGCGAGATTCGTGTTTAATGTCACATGGCCACAACAAACCCCATCAATATCAATCGAGGGTCCACTGCGGAAAGCTATAGACTCTGGAAGAACAGTCTTGTGAGGGGCTGATACACATATCTACAAAATCCCAAATATTTTTCATCCCACAAAGATTTTGGAGTATTCACTCATAATATGAGCATAATTACTTATTTATAAATTATATACGTATACATTTTAAAAATTGCACAGAAAATAGGAATTGAATTTTCAGATAAAGATGTCACTAGTGTGTTGAGATGATCAGACTCGTACTTTGGGGAAATCACTCTGGAAATTGGTGGAGAATCAACTGGAGAAGAGACTTGAGACAGGAAAAACAACTAGGTGACTGTTGCAAAAATCTAGGCGAGAGGTGATGAGGGCCTTTTCTAGGCTCTCGGCTCATTCTCTGAGGAGCTCTTGCCAAATCCATGAAGTTATCTGGGGGATGTGGAGTGGGTGTGATTGGAGGTGCATTTTTCTAATAGCATCTATTTAACTACTGCTATGGTTATTACCTGGGTACTTTAGTAGAAATTGAATTATAACTGCCCTGAAGCCTTGTACCTGGGAAATTCACTTAGATTTCATTCAAGAAGAAAGGAAAAGAATAGGGGAGAGGAAGAGGTATGGACATGTTGGAAGAAAGTCTTATGATTGACTAATACATAGAGGGTAGGATAATACCCGTGTCTCCATCCATATATTGTTCCATAATAAATTTCACTTTTGATATCACTGCTATAGACTATAGGACCTCTTGAAAAAAGGTAAAAAAATCCATGAAAAAAGTAAACAAAAACAAGTCATATGAATATTTCCATATATTTAGAAGTTTGGGCATTTCATAGATAAATATCAATATGACTGACTGAATTTTTCAATTCTCCATTGAGATGCTTTGTCATTTTATATATGCAGTCTAAAATGGACTTCTAAATATGTAAATCACATATCCTCTACATTATTTATCCCTATTATTTTCTTTCTTGTCAACTTTGCTTCTGTAATTTTCCCAATACTCTGTAATTTTGATTTTCTCTTTTCCTGCCATCTTCCTTGAAGCAGTAAATCATTCACTGTGATGGAACAATGAAGACATATTTTTCTAGCCACATGAATTCTTCTCTTCACCTCCATTCCTCTTAGGTACTAGAAATAGCCCAAAGATCATCTTGATTCTTTGATGCATGGAGACCCCCAAAGCAAGATATCACTTTAATATAGTTCACTGAATAATTCTTTTCAACCAGAGCATGCCTGAAACATAACAGCAGGGAATTAGAGGAAGGAATTTTTATCTTCATCTTGTAAATTACATTCTCTAATTACAACTCCAAGGAAAATGAAGCATTTACCCAAAAAATGGGGCTCCTGACAACATTTGATAATGTCTTGAAAAATCAACTGAGGAATTTCTCAAATTCATCAAAAGTTGACTTTGTACAAGAAAAAAAAAACGTATCAGAAGAGAGTCCCCATCTGATTTTGCTGATACCAGTAGTACTCATAAGGCCCAAAGAGTTTACTTCATATTTGAATCACTATAGTGAATTCCTTATGCAAAGAGGTTTAGTAAAGTTGTTGAAAATAGATTTACAAGGGAAAATCATTCCCCCATATTTCCAAACAACTCAAGAATGGCAATGTTATAACATTTAATATGTGAAATTTCCCTTTTCACTCATCAAGAATGGTCTGTGAAAACCTTTATATTCACAATAAGGAAAAAAAGAGGTTAATTCAAAATTCTATGCTCTGTTGAACCCAATATACACACTTTCCCCAAAGCAACAACAGACACACCATGGAAATGCAATCAAGGCATCAGATCCACTCTAGCAAACGTGTCGTGCCAAGCCATTATTAATGTTGTCTCTTAGGGAATTTCTATTTCCATATGAGCTCAGCCAAATATTGTTCACAACTATGTATTATCATATTTCTTTTACATTATTTGTAGAAGAAAGAAAAATTATGTGATGGAGAGAGAAGAGCTCTATGGATGCACTCTGATAAAGAAACTGAATTAAAAAAATACAAATACACATACATACACACATAGATGCACACATACTAGCACAACAACACTATCTGGACAAATTTGAAGTGGGTTTAATATACTGACACTAATCGGTGGCAAATTTGACAGGTTATAGATAAGTGAGTTGTCTCTGTGAGAAGAAAGTCTATGGATTCATTTTCCTGTATTCCTTTCCATGCCAATCACTGGCACAAGAGTGAAATACCGGTGAACGGGTAAAGCTGAATTAAGCCATTGAAAGCAGGAGTGGGAGCTTAATTGTGTTCTCTTGCATCTTTTCCTACTGCAAAAGAAAAGCATTATTGTCCTTGCTGAAGGATTCCCTTTCACGTTTCAAGAAACCCTGCCAACTTAATTGTGAAAGTCACACTGCAAACCCAAGTGAAAGTAAGGGGGTCTAACATCTCAGCTTTGTTTGTGGGTTTGTTTTGGGGGTTTTTTGTTGGTTTTTTTTTGGTGGGAGAAGGCCTGAGGACTGCAAGAGATTCTGAATCTAATAAGCATCACTAAACATGACATTTAAACTTTATTCTCCAAGTGACTTCATACAAGAAAAGGAGATAAGAAATAGGAAAAGTATACTTTTATGGTTTAAATGAATGTTACACTGAAATCTATTTATGAATGTTGCCTAAGTATGCATTCTATGAAATTACACTTGTTAAATGCATCAGAGGATATGAACTTCAGAGAGCAAATCTTATCTGAGGCAATAATATAAAAGTCCACTTTCACAGATGAATGGATGTGTTGGATTTTTTTAAAAAGCACTTTCCTTAATGTGACCTAATTAAGGGTATAAATTAAAAGGGATTTTGTGTCATAAAACTGTCAGATCTCAAATATAACTTTTTTTAGGATTTGAAAATAACCTACGTAAAATGTGAGAATCTTTTCAGTGACTCTCCAAGGCAAGGACACACTAAAAGGATTTTCACAGATAAGCTTTAAGTCTACTGGTTGGTTGAGGTTGGACTACATTAGATTTTAGTGAAGACATAACATTTCTCCATAAATGAAAAATGGCATTAATTTTCAACTCTGAAATTGTCTGTACTTAAAAAAAATTTTGGTAATTTGACTTCCAGGGAACATTTCATATAGCCACTGTTAAGATCTCCTTTAATAAGGACAGAACCTGTCCATTTCCTTGAATCAAAAAGGTAGGAAAAATGTTGTACAAAGTTATAAGCATTCCCAGAAAAACTCTTTCTGTAACCAAATAAATTTAATTTCATATTTACAGTATGTGTCTATATAGAATATCAGGTTTTGGCAGATAGAATGTAAGTGGGAAAGAATCATTCCACGATTTCAACTTCACCTCTAGTCAGATTTCATTTCTTAACACCTCCTGCAAAAGGATGAACTCTTGGGGTTTTGAAGGGTTTGGGTTTTGTTTTTGTTTGTTGGAAAAGTCTGGGAAACTAACCCTACAGAAAATCTCTAAAACACTCTGGATATGTATAGTAGAAACTGTGAAATGCACAAGCCAACAGTTTTATTTGGTAATAAATCCAATCTTTTGGCATAATTGCCATATGGCACATCGGATTTGTTGTTGTTGTCGAACTGACTTTCATTAGAACAAGTTCTGAGTGCATTTTCTTTGTCTGCACAAGATATTTCCAACAGGGTAAATTCAACTGTACAAATCAAACAAGGTGAGAAATATAAGTGACTCTCTAAATTAATCAACTTCCCAAGAGATCAGAGATTTTAGGAATTTTTTTAAAATTTTGTTTTTCCCCAAAGAAAGCTACCATGGATATACATAATATTCAACTGAAGAGAGACCTGAACCCAAGATCAAAATATAATCAAGCTCCCAAATATTTCTATTTATGACACATTTGTACCTTTAAGCTACAGTCCATTTATCCTAACTACCTTTTTTTTCCTAACAAGTAATTTTCTGGATGTCACTATAATCTACTAGGGTCAGCATCCAAATGTCCAAGTGTTTTATTTAAATTAGTTTATTTGGTCAGTAAAGAGCTCTCTGACCTGGCATGCATCACAAGATTATTAATTTGGTCGTACTTGAGATTTAAAGCATCTTCTTTACTGTAGTAGGTGGTGCATACGAGTGAGTCAGGACACAAAGCTGTGTAGGATCATGTTGAGAATATATCAAGGAGAAACAGAATCCCCTTTCAGAAAACTCTACTGGATAAATAAAAGATTTATTCCCTAAATTCTGACATGGGTCTGAAGTTCCCATAAAGGATAGGGGATGTCTCTTGATGTTAATATAGCTTTGCATCTTCTGGACCTTAATGCAAAAGAATATGATGGCTATAATGTGCAAACTGAACCAAAAGATTTCTTTCTATCAATAGCCACATAGTAATAAGCCCTTCAAACATGAATGGTGAAACTCAACAACAGTAATTGTTGTACCACCATTACCATTGTAAATACTGATAAATATTTGCTTTCCTTTATTATCTTCCTTTTAAAAATCTGATAAATCATGCATATGTATATATGTGTGTGCACACACAAAACATTTGCATACTTATATCTTTTCCTTTACTCTCTATGTTAAGATGGGTATGGGTATAGGTATAAGTCTAAGTGTAAGATCGGTAAAATTTCCCCTAACAAAGAATGAAAGATAATCATGACTAGAAAAACTCTAATCAATGGTACAAAGAAAAGCCAAGATGGGACTGGTTGGAAATGCAGGCTAGTGAAAGGGGGAGGGGGAAGTAAACTAGAATGTTTTCACTTCCTTAGAATTCAGAAGTCATCCTAAGGTCACTTCATTAATTCAAAAGGAAGGGGAGAAAGGAGGTATTTCCCTTACATGGCAGTGCATTCTATGATTTTTTTGAAGGAAAACCACATTTTAGAAATGTTAAGTCATTGATTTACTGAGAACCAGAGGAAGTCTTTTAGAGATGGCTTAATGCTTAAAATTCTGAGATAGCTTTCAGACTCTTTGAGTGAGTTTGCCTATGATCATGTTAAACAGTGATGGAGAATTTGCACATCATTTGGACAAGTTTTGGTAGTTCCGGAAAGATTGAGGATAGGGAGGATGATCTGACCTGTGGCCAGAAGGAGAGGTGTCTCAAATATCTAAATAGGATCCTGTGTGATTTTTAATTCCCCTTATTCAGTAGCTCTTTAGTTTTCCTCACTTACCAGATCTGTAAATGTTTAAGCAGAAAGTAAAAATAACAAGGATAAAATAATTGGACTGCACCATTTTACTCTTTAATATATAACATCCATTAAATGTTTACTTGATCCTTCAGAGGAAAGATAAGCCAAATTATCACAGAAAGTGAGAAGAGATTAAACATATATGATTTACTCAGCTCCACATCATTCAATAGTAAATGAACTGAGACCAAGAACGAAGATTTCTTACTGCCAGTCTAATGTCCTTTCTACTAGACTGTTGTTTCTTTTGCTCAAGGGCAAATAATGTTCCTGTTACTGATATAGTAGGTCTTAATAAATGCTTACTGACTGACTGACACTCTATCCTCATGACTGTCTACCTAAAAACTGGTGGTTATTAATGATTTAGACTTGCCAAGTTTCTATAAGTGATCATGTAATCTGAAGGAAAAATACTTGTGTTCTAACTAGGGGACAGAAATGAGGTGGATCATCCTCAAGGTTCTTCTAATCTATCTAAATATGTACCAGATCAGAATTCATCTATTTTTGTACAACATCCTTTCTATTTGTTTTTTTAGCCAATTTAGTGAAGGTCAACAAATAGTTATGATTATACAATATGCCAGCACAAGGAAATTACTGAGTACTTACCTGATATAGAAGATCATACTAGACTTTGAAAGAAAGAAGACAAAAGAAATAAAAGCAAAGGAACAGAAGAAATAGTTACTTGCCCTTAAGATGTTCATCAGGTAGATGAAGAAAGGGAAAAATGAAATAATTTGAAAAAATCACAGAATAAATAGAATAGAACATAAATAGAACAGAATGGCTATAAGTAGAATGTAAATGTACTTAGTTGACATAAACAAATGATAAGTGGATCAAATAAACTCATAGAGGCCTACCTGCAGGAAATCATTTCTGAGTCAATATCCTCAAGGAGGCAGAATTCAGCAGTGTGCAAGAGGATGGCAGAGGATGAGATGGACAGATAGTGTAATGGAAGCAGTGAACATGACTTTGGACAGACCCCGGGAGATAGTGGAGCATAGAAGGGCCTGGCCCAGTATGGTCCATAGGGACACAAAGAGTTGTACACAATTAAACAATAAATATCACCTTGTCTTCGTTGCATGATAGCTACATGATTATTGCTATGTGTATATAATAGCCCTAAAATAAGTGCTTACTAGAAAAAGCCCTGAAACTGGGAATTCAAGAAATCTAGATTCAAATCCAGGTTTCCTACCAACCAGCTCTGGAATCCTAGGCAAAGAACTCCTCTGTTCTTCAGGGTCTTTATGCCCCAGTTTGGCAAGATGGTGAGGGTGGTAGAAAGAAGTTTGGTCTATATGATCTAGACTACCTTGTTTTACATATGAGGAAGCAATTAAGGTTCAAAGGTCTCCATTTATTATAGTAGCAACTCTTTCACAGGGTTGTTCTAAAAATCAAATGAGATCATATTAAGATTACAGGTTGATAGAATTGTGACTTAAAGTGACTCCAAAAGCTACCTTAGAACAATGCTTTCTTTTTACAGATAAGAAAGTGAAAGCAAAGAAAGGTTAACTGGCTCATCCAACATCACAGATGTGAGCCCAGCTCCTCTCACCATAGGGCCAGTGCTCTTTCTACTGTATTGCATTCAATATAGGTAAAGTGCTTTGCAAACATTAAAATATTATATAAATAAATAAATCTCAGAAATTATTTTTATTTCTCTTGCCATCACTCTCTCCCCTGCTTCACCTCTACCTTTCTCCCATCCTCAGTGTTTTGGTTCTTCTGTTTTCTTAATGACTGGTGATTAGAATTCATTGTCAGAACTGGAAAATTCAACCAACGTCTTTTATAAAATTTTATAAGCCAACGTCTTTTATAAAACCCAACCAACGTCTTTTATAAACATTTAACAGCATGTTCTATTAAAAGAATACAGAATTTAACGAGGATCCATCTAAGGTTGGCCTTTATGACTTCAAAGTCATCATGGCATGCAGAAGTTATTTAGTCTAATCCCCACTTACACAAGAATTTTAAATACAACATCCCTAACCAATAATCATCAACTCAGAGTAGGGAGAGCAAAAGTAAACCTGAACTTCTACTACCAATGTATTGGGTGTCTTACCAAAAGCAAGATAAAGGCATTTTCAGGATGGTCATGCTTGCAAGATGACTCCTGATGACAGCATCTTCTCCCAAGAGCTCAACTACTCAGTCTGAGAAATCCAGAGTTACACATAAACTATGGCATTTTCAATTAATAGATGTTCCCTTCCCTCCCTGCAAAACAAAAGTCAAAACTATCTTCTCTTCTTTGCAAATGGCTGTATTATGTGATGCCCCCCAAAAATATCTTTGACGGAAATGTTTAAGTCATTCACTCTTTGTGGCAACTGAAAACGAAATGGGCATATTTCCCAAACAGCTTCCATTATATCTTTCTTTTTTAGATTGGTTTTATTACTAATAAATTTAAAACCAGGGTGGTATGATGGTCAGAGAACTGAATCAAGCTAGATACAGGAAAATTTTGGTTCAAATTCGATCTCTAGACTTACAAACTGCAGTGGCCTCAACAGGTAGGTCAATGAATCTCTTTGAATTTCAAATATCTTCTAATTAGATAAAATCACTAGATTTTGTCTGCAGAAGAAGTTCTCAAATTGGTAGCTCACCCACTGAGAAAATCATCGATCATTATTTTTTTTTGGTGCTGTTTGGAGGGCAATTAGGGTTAAGTAACTTGCCCAAGGTTACACGGCTAGTTTGTGTGTGTGTTAAGTGTCTGAGGCCAGAACTGAACTTGGGTCCTCCTGACTCCAGGGCCTGCACTTTATTCACTGTACCACCTAGCCTCCCCCATCAATCATTATTATACTACAAATCATATTTTTTTACAAACTTGATTACTTTCTTTTTAAGCTTGCAAGGACACAATACACATACCTTCTTAATCATGGAGTAGCTTCAAACAACATAAAAGTACTGAGAGAAAAGAGTTTTATAACTTTTGAATAGTCATTTATGAAACAGAACTACTCATAGGAAGTATAACAATGACCATCATTCATGGAACAGAATCTCTGTATAAAGTATTCCCCATGCCCCGAGGCCTGTCTTTCCCTTATACAAGGCAGTTTCATGGTGAAAAAGAGATATAAAAAATTACTGGATTAAATATAAGTATTTGTATGTCATTTCTTTAAATTTTTCAAGAATGTATATTCATAGATATGTGTGTGCGTGTGTGTGTATGTATGTCAGGTATTTTTTAACCAAGACTATGATTGTTTGGTATAGGTCAGGGCTTCTTAAACTTTTTCCTCTCCAGACCTCTTTTTTCTCATTTTCAGTGTTCTTGGCATTGCATGGCCTAAGGGCATGTGTGCAAAGTGCGCATGCTTTGTGTTCAGAAACAGGGCTTCAGTGAAGTTCTTGTTACAATACAGGCAAGTACTGCCAGAAACACCTTGGATTCATTACATACTTATTTTTTAATTAATTTTGGTCACTAGGTGTTCAGAAACCTTTTACTGTTCCCAAATTTTTCATGACCTGATCCACAGTATAAAAAGTGCTCTATCTAGAGAGGTTGGGAGCAAATAAGTTAGCCATGCTTTTATTTCTAAGCAGAAATATAAAGCCCCAGAGTAGAGCAAATGGAAACAATTCTCTTGCTTGGGACATACCTACATCTGTGATTACAGAAGCTCTTGTAATACATCTGAACCTTCCTTTATGTGTCGTTTCACCCATTTTGAATATTAGTTGGAAGAACGTGTTTGGCTTATTCCAGGACCTGGATAAGTGCTGTTCCATTCTATTCTATGTCTAAGCTGGGCATGTCTCTCTACTCTTACTTTGTTCTTGCTCTTGCTGCTTACTTCTAAGATGCACTTTTTTTCTAATGTATATGATGTGTATGTTTTAGTATATCTCCACATGCTGTTTTAATGACTTGTTAAATGCTTATCTTCATACAGATGGAGAACATACCTTAATCACTAATTTACTTTATACACAGTAGTTCCCTGAGTTGGACAAGTAGACAAAAGATTAAAGCAGAGAGGCTAGTTTGGAAGAGATCATCTCACCTCTTTACTTCAAATCTGTGCTGCTACAGAGGAGTACAATGCTAGGCTATAATTCTAGCCAGGCTTTCTAAAAAGCACAAGAGGTATAGATAAGGATAATAGCTTTCACCAGGCTTCTTACTTATTCACTCTTGTGTTCACAAATCTCACTGTTAAGAAATTCTCTCTTGTTTCTAAGCCATCATGCAGTTAGAATTAATTTCCTCTTATTCTGTATTCAGTTAAAATATAGAACGTGGTCATCATCCTCTATGTAATTACCTTTCATTTACTGAAACTTATTAAGTCATGCTATATTCATCTCTCTATATTAAATAATATCAGTTCATGTAGCCTTGTCTTATACCTTAGTTTTTTGCCCTTTAATCATTCTCCATGTGCCAGATTTCTCATTTTTTTTAAGTTAACTCCATCATTCCAGAAAGGTTTTTACCAGAGGTGAACATGAAGTAAAGGTTATTTCATTATTTCAATATTCTATATTCCTCTATATGTAATACCTTATATTTAAAGCATTTTGAATTACGGGGAATCCCTTTACTATCCCCCATCCTTCAGAATCCTCTATTAAATTTATTTTGTTTTCTTTTTTTGTTGTATGATTCAGAGTTCTATTGAAATCAAGTTAACCATAAATAACTGCACAAGGAAAGTAGTCACTGGGTTTCAGATGAATCTTTTACATTATAATAGGATTTTCAAGGTAAAAATCAATTTGTTGAAAAACACAGTGTTAGAACTCACACTCTGATGAGTAAGCTAGAATAGGCACAAGAACTATCCCTTCCTCAGATGCTCCAGCCCAAGCCTCATCTATCCAGAGAATAACACTAGGCTCTAGCAGGAGAACAACTATGAAATTCTTCCCCCAGTGACCCTATCATGAACCCTGTCTACCTACATTCCACCAAAATTCCTCCTTCCCAAAAATCCAGTCCAACAAAAATACCTCTGGACCTTGTCATCAGCTGTACCTATGCAATCAGAACAAGCTTAGGCATTTCTATCATCTTTGACTCAATTGTTCTAGATGTGTTGACTTTTTCAACTACAATGTGGATTCTGGGAACAAGGACTGTCTCCCTTTGTGCATTCCCAGTGCTTAGCACAAGGTTTGACATATAGTAAGTACTTAATAAGTGCTTTTCCCTTCCATATTATTAAATAAAAATTCTATAAAATAATCTCTATTTCCCATTACTATTAAAAGCTTTTTTTTTTTTAAAGTCCCTCTTCTAATTTTATTTCAACTCGTATTTTTTAACCTTCAGAATCAGTCAAAAATTCTTTGGCTAAATAAATGTGTACAGCATAAAGAGAATTTTCTCTTCTCCAAACAGTGTACACTATATTATAATTAAGCATTTCCCAATTTACAAAGAATTTGTCTTCCAAACAATCATTTCTTTGGCCCTTGGAAGATATCTTCCAATAGAAACATTTATAAATGATGGTTAGCTTTCCAAATCAGCCCACAAAATCTTAGCCTAAAATGTAGCTGAACAGCAGAACTAACGTTATTAGCATGAGTTTGTGGTCCTGGGTGGCTCAGAAGTTCATCAATGCTAGACAAAAGAAAAAGAGTTCTCCTTCCCATGCAGGGACAACCTTAACCCAAAATTTGAAATACCTGGTATGCTTTCCATGGACTGGACTCTCTTTTTGCATCTCCAGATAACCATGCTCTCATAAGGCCCCAAGATTCTTCTATGTAATCCAACCTTTTCTCCAATTAAAGGGCTATCTGCTCTGAAATCGCCTATTTCCAATTTTGTCATTTGTTTCCCCCACAACACAGACACACACACACACACACACACACACACACACTTTAATTTCCTCAGTATAGAATATATGGGTTGTGAGAGGTGTTAGGAGAAATCTAACATGACTTAAACCATTCACACTAATGTGTGAACGATTAGCAGTGGCAAAATTCTACCAGATGTACTTGAATGTTTAAAAGAAGAACTTAACTCCAATAAATCTGTAACTGATGAATTTCAAGCATTATAATGAAATAAAGTGAAAATTTTTTCAGGTAATTTGGACACTAATAATATTAACAATATCCAGTTTTCATGGTACTTTTAACATTTACAAAGCATTTTATGATTATGCTGTCCTCATAATAACCATGGGATGTTGGTGCTATTATCATCATTTTATAAACAAGGTGCCTGAAACAGGAAAAGATTAAGTGACCTGCCCATAGACAAGCTAAATTTGAACTCAGGACTCTGATTCAGGGTCAAGTACTTGCCTGTTTGTTTTGAGGTTCATCAGGTAGAAGGCCAATCTGAGGATTCACTTCTCCTTAAACTGCTCTAGTTTTAATACTTTCTGTCTTCACATCTGAACCCAAAGATTTCCTCAAAGTTTTCTATCTTTCTGAAAGATCCAGCTTTCTTTAGGGAGGGGTAGAAGAGGTAAATTTATTGACATCTGTACCATATCTTAAAAGTAAACATGGTGTTATGAGATCCTCTTTGCATACTGTAGTTTTTCCAAGTCTGAGGATGATATCACAAAGGTATTCTCATCAAAGCAATTAGGATGTTATGTAGACTCTACATGTGACATTTGATGTAATACATTAGTTAAACTGTAGCCCTGAAGGCTTGTGGGAATCAGACTAGCAAACAAATCCTGAGTTCCCATGTCCCCTGAATCTACACCTTCAGGATATGCCTCGTCTGTGCTTTTAAATAATGAGATGGAGTACCATCAATACTGATTACCATCATAAGGGGGTGAGATAATTTTACTGGAAAAATATATAAAGAAGAACTTCCAGTGTCTAAAAAGGGACATTTGGATATTCTGAATTTTTTCCACAAGCCTAGACATGCCAATCAAAGATAACACAATGCAAGAATCTCTGAGTGACACTTCAGGCTGCATTCATAAGCAACCTGCCTCATTCAAAGTCAATGAAGAGACAGGACTTACAAGACTATGCTGAAAAGTTATTGAAATGTGACTGACATCTCAAAAGAAGGGTGTCAACGGGATAGCATGACCCTGTGCTGAAACACTGCAAGGTTAATCAAAGTTATGGCAGTCGGGAGCCACAAAGACCTCCCTTAGATTTAAGGTTTGGGTTTTTTTTTTAATTCGCAGAACTCAGTGGGTAACTATCTCCCTTCAACTCAACTCTCTCTCCCACTGGCACTTACATCCCAAGGTTGTTTCATATATTGTAAACTCTTGCTCCAGTTAGAGCTTAGAAAGAACTAGCAGAGGAAGATGCTAGTGTAGAATGTTACCAATGACAAGTCTGTGCAAAAGCATGGTATGACGGTTCTATTTCTTGCAGGAAGAGCTATAAAAACTTTTGATTAGCATGCAATGTGCTCCCAAATAAGATACCTCCTGGGAGAAGAGGAAGCTGGGAGTAGTTAGTATGGTGTTTTTAGAGGAGCCTGAGTTTCATGATTTATAGAAATTCCAACACCTTCAAGAATGGTCAGAAAGGGCATGAGCATAGGTAAATCTTAGCTTGGGATACTTCATGATTTTATATATCTATCAAAGCAAGACAGGCATTTTTAAAGTATGATGGTTCTCTCTGCTGTTGTTGTTCATGATCCTTCATTTTCTAAGAGGACCAATAACATCATGGGAGTAATGTCTTGATTTGCTCATGTACTGGATTTAAGTAAGGCAGATGGTGATTTGTTTTAGAATTATCTGGATTCTGGGTAAGTTTGCAGATGCTTGGAGGACAATTTGCAGAAACATGTTCATTACTAATATTTATCAGCAATGCTGCTTTGTTTATATTGTATTCCTAATGTTTTTGTTGCTTTTTTTTAGAGTTGAGAAGCATACAAGGTATCTCATACCTAACAGTGTTATTAGCTAAGAGCCCTGCCTAACAAAAGAGAGAGGAGAAAAACACTCTGAGAAGAACATAGCACAGTAAATGCTGTAATTATGCTCATGATAATTATGCTCATGGCTTTAAAAGAGTGCATGCAATTATGATTTATATTTATAGATTTTAAAAGATACCAAACCTAGCTATATATACATATGGATAGAGGGAGGGTGTGTGTGTGTGGATGAGTGTGTGTGTGTGTGTTGTTTTCAATCAGCATTCTGGTTTTATTTCACCTCAACATTTTTGTTTCAAGTTTTCCCTGGCTTATTTACTTTGCTAGACTACAGCAATAGGCCATAGCCTAAAACAGCTGCTTCTTGGCACTGAACATGATTGTTTGTAAGTGCTAATAGTTACTGCTCTCCTTTCCTTTCCTCCCTCCATCCCTCCCAAGAAGATGTAACATCTAGACAGTAAGATTCTTTTTCCTCTGAAACCAAAGACTAAGAAAACTCTGCTAATTAAGTCTACTGAGAAACAAGTAGTTGCTCTGATAATCTCAAATAACCTCTCTGTTCTGGAACCAATCCACAAATTATCTTAAAGTCTTTAACAATAATACCAGGACAGAAAAAAATCAGAGAGAATGATGACAGAATAATGTCTGCATTCCTTGTTATTAATTATTTTAAAATAAAAGGGGATAAGAATCAGACTTGGAAAGGATCACCTTGGGAATTAAGTATATCAAACATGACTAGCAATGGACCTTTCTTTTAGGGAGAATAATGGTTTAATGTTTAATTAATCCTATCCATTTCTGCATTTATGGGAAGACAGAGGAGAAGAGTCTGCTTTATAATGTTGAAAATTAAATATTAAAGCCTTGGTGCCTAGCAGACTTACATTTTCTTATTATGAATGAGTATTTTCACTTTCTCCACAAAAAAACATGAGATAGATGTAGTCACTTAACTCTGCAATAAAGATATTTTCAATGTAACTCTGATAATACATTGCTATTAGAAAAATTAAATTATGTGAAATATGAATGGAACTTTTCAAATTTTCGCACAAAACAGAAATGTCAAATTTAAAATAAATTGTGTCACATGGCATGTATATTCTATAGCATAAAGTTTACCAAGGGCAAAATTCTGTACTCAAAGTGGAAAACCAAGACTCAGTTTAATTATTTGCATTTTAAAATATTAACCTACGCAATAATAAGGGGAGAGGGAGAGGAGAATTTTAACTCTTTCCCAAACTATAAAGTTTAATTTCATGTGTTGAGGAACCAAGCTTAAGTCTCTAAGGCTTTACTGAGACTATAACTCACTCTACAATCATTAGATATCATATATAAGTAGTTTGGACTATAAACTATGACAAGATGGGGCAATTTCATATTGATCAAAATATCTTTCTCTAATTATTTTGCATGTATCAGTAGAAATGTTTCCCTCTCCTTATCTTTAACAAAAGTTTATTAATTGTAAGATACATATGACGGGGATTCTCAACTATGAAAATGTGGGTATTAAAATTATAAAAATAAAAGGTGTAAGAACATAAAGACAATATATTTGAAAAAGTCTTCATGAAATACCTACTATGGACAAGGCACATAGTGTTAGGTTCTTGGAATGCAATCTTTGTCCTCAAAGAGTTGTTTGTCTACTGGGGAGATGGAAAATCCTCACAAATAAATCAATACAATATATTTTAAAAATGCAAAGAAAGTAGTGGGGGCTGAAATCAGGATAAACCTTGGTAGAAGGTAAAACTTGAGCTAAACCTTGATAGAAGCAAGCTAGCATAGGCTGAGAAGACAGAGCTTTCTAAGGAAAGGTAAGTTGTTTTAGCCAGTGTTGAGGGAGAGAGGTGAAAGATAGAATGTAATATATATGGAAAAACTGTAGTTCCATTTGGCTAAAAGGAAGAGTGTTTACTTTTCCAGTAAAATCATGCTAAAACCAAAATGTGAAGATTTTTAAACACTAAAGAAAGAAGAGTTGTATTTTATCTTAGAGGCCATAGAGAGCCATAGAATCTTCTAGAAGGGAAGTGATGTGGTTATCCCCAATGTTTTAGGAAGTTTATTTTAGGAGCTGCATGAAGATAGGTCAAAGAGTGAGTGACTATAAACAAGGAGTCCAAATGGAAGACCAAGGAAATAGTCCAAGCAAGAGGTAATAAATGCTAGAGCTAGGGACACCACCATGTGAGTGGAGATGCATACAGATATGAAAGATGTGATGACAGAATCCAAAAGATGCCGCAATTGATTGAGTCTTCCTCACAGGTTCTTTCCAAATATGTAGAATGTTAACAAAGCTCCTTTGTACATGCTCTCTCAAGTAAGGAATTCATGCCTTCCCCATATCTGCCTTGGTATTCTTAGCTCTTTTCAAAGTGTAGCTCAAAGTGCCACCTCCTAGATAAATAGGGCCTTTGTTGATGCCCCAACCTGCAAAGCCTGTCCATGTTACACTGTATTTACCTTGCATGTAGTATGTAGATACTTATACTTACCTTGTTTTCTCTGATAAAGATGTAAACTCCTTGAGGACTGGGACTATTTTATTTTTGTCCTTATGAAACCCCTGCACCTAGCCCACTTCTTGGTTTGCTGAAAGACTGATTGAGCATCATGGTCCCATTGAGTGAGAGACATCTTTGGAGTCAGAGGAACTGGGTTCATCTTCCTGATCTTTCATTAACTAACCTGTGTGACTGTGGGTTTTACTTTTCTAAGCCTCAGTTTTCTTATTTCATATTTCTTGTTTATTTAAGAGAACAAACTCAATAAACTCAAATGTCCTTCTCAGCTCCAAAGCAATGATTCTATTACAGAGACGTGTATGTAGAAGGACCACATCCAATACATTTCCTTTTCAATTTTTGCAATAGTGAAATTCTGAGAAATCAAGCATATAATAATACTCTGTCATTAAGATGACCCAAATATTCATGCACATGGAATCTTAATCTTAGTTAATAATGATTGTCAGGTACTAAATTCCCATACATGTAATTGACTGGAATAGAAAAGAGAATGAATGACTTAATGGCTCCATATAGAGATAACCATATATATAAATCATATACTACCAGGAAATAAGAAAAAAAAAAGCTAGATACACATGAGCAAATATAAAAATCTGAGGTCAAGTTTTCTGTTAGCCCCCTCACAATTCAACATTAAATAATATTCATTGAGTTTACTCTTCTGAATATAGCCTCCTCTCAATGCACAAATGGAATTGAAGTTATCTTGCCCAGTGATGAGAGCCTGCAAGCTAAGCTTGCAATTTTCTCTGATGTGACTGCCAACATATAGCTCGACAGAGAAAAAAAAATGCAGCATTCCTTGATTTCACAGCAGTAAAATTCAGTCAGTAAAATGTTAGTTTCACTTTATATGCCACAGAATTTATGCCAGAGAGGAAGTGGTTCTTCCTACAGTTTCCATTTAGCTGTGTAATTCGTGACAGCATGGTGTCACCAAGTTAAAGATTCTAGATGGATTTGGAGCATTTTATGACTAATAAATAACATTTGTAGTTACAAGGTCTGAAAGAATAAGGTAATCTGATCTTGTGTTTACCAGGTGGAAAGGACTCACAAGAAAAGCCAGAAAGAAGTTCTTGTCTGATGAAAAGATTGACATAAATTGACAGATGTAGTGGGTGGGAGGGAGTTGGGGAGAGAAGAAAGTCACTGACTCATTCCTTCAGGATGGAGCATATAGTGACTGTTCCCAGATTTAAGAGGTGTGAAATTAGATGACAAAGAACAGTATAATTTATTTAAACTATGCTGTCTTCTTTTCCTATGACCAAAATGAAATAAGCTTTGGGTAAGATGTAAACAGTCCTAGAAGAAATGACAGAAGGAACAAAAGGGGGAAGGGAGAGGAAAAAAATCAAAAACATTAACAGCTTTTCGTTCTTAATGGTAGATGTTACCTTGTCAAATAAGGCCACTTGTTGTATATAGGGGGGGAAAAAGGGTTAGAGGACTTTAACATGCATTTTGTCTGTGTGTGCCTGTGTGTGTGTGTGAGAGAGAGACACACACAAAGAGACAGAGACAGACAGAGACAGAGAAAGGGAAGGTAGGAGGGAACAGGGAGACAGAGACTACTTTGATAGTTTGGTGAAACCTATGGATAGCCTCTTCTCAGAATCATTCTTTTTAAATAATTGAAGGAAATTCTAAATTTAAGTTAGAGGATGGTAAAAACAAAGATGTAATTTTTTCCCACCCAAGTTCAACCCCCCCAACCCTAAAATCTATCTACAGAACTGTCATTGAGAATGCAATTTCATAAGCATAAAGCATTAGGGCTCTCATGTACACTAACTCAACATTTGGTCTTGAACTTGTCGTTCTCTTGTCCTGTGTCATAATATTGTATGAGTCTTAGCCACCAGTGGATGTTTGAAAGAAGTTCTATCCCTTCAAATAGCCATAGTTTCTTTTTGTCTCTTTGCATGATGAACAAATATGGCGATGTAATTTTAAAAATAAAGAAGAAACATTTTTTAAAATAGCTAAACCAATACTGGCCAAAAAAGATGCTTCCCCAAAACAAGCTGTTCTGGATGTTTTAGGCACATTTCTGAGCCTACTGCAATCTGGGCCTTGAACTCTAATATCACACTAGTAGGTGGAAAAGTTAAATACTATTAAATATTAGAATGATTAAACTTTAGAGACAAAGTTAATTTATTTGTACCTAGCAGAAGATAGTAGAGATTACCAAAGGGATTTATGGGTAGGAAAATAGTATTTAGGAAACATTTTCACACATTGCATTCAAGTAGATACATTTTCAAAATATACTCAAATGCAAGCACTATGTAACTAATTTTTTTCAATATTTATGGAAGTTTGAGAATCTTACACAGAGCTCAACACTCAAGTCTAAAAGGGGGAAAAAAAGGAAAACAGAATTGTAATTATTGTTTATAAGATTCTAGCAACATGGTATGGTAGAAAAAACACACTTGGGGTCAGGACAGTCATGGATTAGATTCAATGTCATTCCATTTTGGATATGATGCTAGTGACCTTAGACAAACCCCTTAATTCCTTGAGTTTGTTTTCTCATTTGTCGACTTAGGGTAAAGTTTATTAATTTTAATTTTAGTGCCTAATTTCACAAGGTTTGTTGTGAGAATTGCAGGAGATTAACATATATATATATACATATATATATATGTATTTTCCAAATCTTAAAGTGCTCTATACATGTCAGCAATCATTATATCATATATACCGATTTATAATGCTTAAAAAGACTACATTGGATCCAAACAAAATATTTTTGTCTTATGGATAGAAACTTTGAAAGTACAGCTCAGGAGGAAGTCTGAAAAATATGAAATTTTGACTTTAGCGCATAGAAGAATCCTAGCAAACAAAAAAAGAGAAGGAAATTATAGAAACCAATGTGGTTGCAGAGCATGGTCTCTGGACAAATGTATGAACATAGCCTGAACTTGTATATGTTCTGTAAGAAGGTTAAAACCTAGGATTAGCTGAAGCTCATAGAAAATAGAAGATAAAAACACTTTTTTTTCTTTTTTTTGTAAAGCTACGTAAGATGAACAAGAATAAATTGATAGGTCCATTGGAAGGAAGGAAAGAAGCATTTGTTAACTACCTACTATATGCCTGGCATTTTGCTAAACATTTTGCAAATATTATCTCATTGGAGATGTAATCTCAGAAGGAAGTCATTGGCATTAAGAGGGAAGAGGAAAGATTTATTGCCAAAGTTGGGTTTTTAACTGGGACCTGAAAGAAGCCAGGAGCCAGAAGTGAGAAGGGAAAGACATGGGCAATAGCTCATGAAAATGAATAAAGTTGGGAGATGTAGGAGGAATAGAAAGGTCAATGTCACTGTATGGCAGAATACTTGGAGAGGAATAAATAGCAGGAAGACTGGAAAGGTAGAAAGGAATCACTTTATGAAAGGTTCTAAAAGTCAGATGGAATATTTTATATCTGATCCTATAAATAATAGGGAGCCACTATATAGAGTACTGAAAGGGAGTCAGGGTTCCTAAACTTCCTTATGATCACTTTGGTAGCTGAGTTAAAGTTAGAGTAGAATACGAGAGATTTGAAGCATGGAAACCAAATAGAAATACCATATCTGTTTCCAAATATTTCATGTCTATTTAGAGAATAGTCAAGTTCAATGTTAGACCATGAGGCATAGCTGGACCTGTGTAGAGAAATTATAGAGAGGCGGATTTTAGCTCATCATAAGCAAAACTTGCTAATATTTAGAGCTACTCAAAACTATAATTTGCTCCCTTTTAAGCAGAAGCTCTAGGTAGTTAGACTGAGGTTTGTTGGTTATCTCTCAGGGATCCTTGTAAAGGATCCATGACTAAACAGCTTGCAAGGTCTGTCCCAAATCAGAGTCTATTGACTTCAATGTTTCAGGGGAAACTGAAGATCTGAACAATGTGGTTTACCATGAAGACACAGCCTTATATCAGTGAGAAACTTTTTCAGAAGTGGAATCAGCCCAATCTTCTGACATTTGGTTTACTTTCCTTCAAAATTATTGCAACACCTTTTTCTTATGGTATTCATCCAATAACAAATTCTCTATCAAAAATATTACCTTAAAGTGATTTAACAGTTAAAATTTGATTTTTCGGGCGATTAATATATCAGTAGTAATATAGTCAGACATCCACTATAGTCTTTGGAATATTACAGCCATGGTATTCCATATCAAATTGTATTTGCCCAAAATTTCCAGAAATATGAGACTGGTGGACAAAGATATATGAACAGGTTAGGAGTAATATTTATAAGCACGTTTTAATAACCTTCTCTCCCCTCAATTTCTGCCTAGAATTTTTATGAACTCCATTTAAAAAGGAATAAAGAGAGAGTTGTGGGAGAGGAGTATCTCAGAAGCCTTTGTTCAACTGATACTAAAATTCTAAAAAGGATAGAAACTAAAAGGCTGTAGATCCAGAATCTTATCCTGAAAATATTGAAATTTTTATCCATAACACTCTTCCTAATTTCTTTAGACAATATTATTCAATGACTGAATTCTCATGTTGAACAATTAACCAATTATTATTATCCTTCATTCATCTAATGTTGATAAAAAGTATCTAGGATAAGAAAAATTTAAATCTTAAAAACTTAAAAAAAATATTTCTTAAATGTTTACAATGTTTAGAGTAGGCAAGGGAAGATTAAAAATAAACAAGATTTAGCAAAAGCAAAAATTATAGAATCATAGATTTTGAGTTGGCAGGAACCTTAGAAGTCATGTAGTACAACATCCTCCTTTTAAGGTAAGGTGGGGTGGGGGGGGGCGTTTAAATGAATTAGTGAAGGTCATATAGTTAATAAGTAGACTTTAACTCAAGTTCACTACTTAAATCTCACATTCCTCCCACTGCACCAAACTGTCCTCTTGCAGTTTACCATGTACGAAGGAAAAAAATTAACATTTTCATAAATGAAATATATTATTCTTAGCAATGATTACCCACTTTTCCTTTCAAAATAACAATAATAAAGATGCAGGAGCATTTAAAATTTTAAACATCCCTCTGCATGTTAGAGACATATTATTTCATTCCGCTAAAATATAAACCTATAATAAATGAGCCAAATCATATAAACTGCTTTTTATCACAGAATTATGTGCTTTAGTAATCCATCATAAGCCAATGCACCTAACACTTTATTTCACCATGTTTCCTCTACATAATCATGCCAGGGAAACCTAGTATCACCATATCTGCTGTTTACACCTCATTGAGAAATCACTGAACAATCAGTTACTGAGTATTCTGGTCCTACAGCTGATATTTCCATGCTGTATTTTGCATTAACCTATACATATTTCTTTATTTGCATGGCAATTTTATACAGACGTACTTTCTTAGGGATACAAGGCTGAACTAAATGATGGAACCCTGTTCTAGTTTGCCTGAATTGCTGGCAATTACAGAAAATATAAACAGTACTCAAACCTAAGATTCTTTTAACAACATTCAAGAGATGAAACTTTCTATAAAGACACTCAAGGAGGCTCTAGAAAAAGAGTTGTTAACCTCAGGTTTGTGAATTTTTAAAGAAAATACTTTGATAACGGTTTCAATATAATTAATTTCTCCTACAACGCTGTTTTATTGTATGTATTTATAAATATATTGTGAGAGGGTTGAACCCTCTTCACTTCACAAGACTCATGAAAAGATCCATGACACACAACAATTTAAGAATGTCCACTCTAGAATATTATGGAAGCATCATCTGTCTGCTTAACAATACTGACATGTAAAATCTTAACTCCTTCAATCACAGATAGCTTAAAGTTGTATCTAGTAAATAATAATTAAAAGCAATTATTTAACCACCTGCTTCTTTTTCAGTGGAAACTACAGTAGGCATAAACAATGGGTAATCCAGGAAGAAAATGTAAAAGGCTGAGTGTGCATCACAATGGATCCACTGGATCCAAAGGAAGCATTTGTATCATCATCATCATTATTATTGTTATAGAAGACTTGGCACTCCATACATGCCAGTAGTAAAAAAATGTTTAGCTTTGCTGCTTCTCAAAAATAACCCCCTCTTTTTCTTTTGTTGACCACTCAAGTTGTGCCCTTTTGATTTTTTAATTGGCTATTATGAGGCTTCATATTATGTTAAAAAATAACATGAGAGAAGGGAGGGAGGAAAGGTGTTCCCATATAGTTCACTCAATGCAAACTTTTGGTTTCAGAACAAAGCTGATAATCAAAGCTGAAATCCAGTTTTGTTTATCGTATTTACATGTTCTGCGTCTCCCCCTGCCCCCATTCTTTTATCCACTAAATCTCTTTTCTTTAAGGAAAGCTCTATTCTTAGTTTTGTAAAGGCTTTCTGGGTCCATATCTGGGTCATAAAGTTTGTGATAAAGCTCATATTATTCTTCAAACTCCCTAATCTTCTGATAAGAAGGTTAGTGGGTACCCAGGAACACCCAAATTGTGATTTCCAACAAGAATAGGGTAAGAGATGAATTGAACTTATGTTTCCACAGAAAATATGCAACATCTGTAATTCCAGTGAAGAGCCTGGACCTAACAGCTTCTATATTCTCTGAGTAAACTCAGAGCATACTTCTTCCTATGTCAACAAGGTCAAATGGGGCTGACATAAGAACATTTTTTCTCTTTATGGCCATTAGGGATGAGACCCTTAACCAGAAACACTATCTTGAAAAATGGAACTTTTTCTTAACATTTTATGGACACATATTTTGTTATGGCATGTTAATGGTAAAGAAAACACAGATATCCTGGGTCATAATTTCAATTGACACTTTGTCAGCTCTCTTATCTTAATGTATTTACCACCTATTCAATTAAGATAACACCTAGCCTGTGCCTCTTTAACCAAACTTTCAGGTTCACACCAGAAAGACTGTACATCAATTAAGGGAATTCCTTTAAAAGAATGGATAACTTGTCATTCCATAAAGAAAATGAGCAATGTGGCAGCAGTACAGACCCACTTGGAGTGGGGTTTATTGAACTCTGGAATGCTGGCCAATGGAGGCAGGAGGGAAATTAGAACTGAAAGCAGGGCATATAAATCTCACACTTGTCTGAAGCAAGGGTAGTCCATTAAGAACTATCTGTTCATTCAGGAATGAATATAAAAATAAAACCTTTCCTGGCTTTACAAAGAATGCTGTCCTTTTTAGAGTAAGCATGTTTCTCACAAATAGTCAAGATGTAAGACTTAACAACGGGAAAGATTGCTTAGAGATTTAAAGATTAGCTACTCTGTTGTCATTCTCACAAAACCAAATTAAAAATGACAAAAGAGAGTACTAGGCGTTGGGAGAGATAGAAGGGCACTTGGGATGTGTGTAACCTCACGTTATTCTACACTTCCCGAGAGCTGGATCTGAAGTTAGGAAGATGTGGGTTCCAATCCACTCCAGACTCAGTTTCCTTTTCTGTAAAATAAGGGTGCTGTATTTGATGAACTCTTAGGTCCCTTCCAACTCTAAATCTATTACA
Source organism: Petaurus breviceps papuanus (assembly GCF_028583685.1). NCBI lineage: Eukaryota > Metazoa > Chordata > Mammalia > Diprotodontia > Petauridae > Petaurus > Petaurus breviceps. The sequence goes on from NW_027187324.1 coordinate 435,494, forward strand.
TGTTGACCAAGTGAAGAATCTTTATTTCTAGTATTAGTATTATATATATTATAAACACACACACACACATACACACACATATATATATATATACATATATATATAGATATATATTTAGTAGTATTCCTAGTGGGGAATACTGTTAAATATGGTATATGTCACCTTTGCTCTAGGTTTGTACCAAAACTCTCATTTATCATAATATACAAAGCTTACTACAAACAAGTTGCCTTCTCAGTTACTGAGTACCTCACACTTTTGGGGGATTTTCCTTATGCCACTAAACTGAAAATAACAAAGAACAGTGGAGAAATATGCCAGAATATGCAATATACTCAGGTGTTCTGCTATTGGGGCACACTCATCCTATTGAGTCCTACTGTTCCAGGTAAGTTAACACATTTCACTATATTCTATCCTTTGTACTTGTTCATCTGGGCAGCAGCTGAGCAATTCAAAGCAAGCAAGAGGTTTGAAAACCAAAACAAGAAAAAACAAAGTAAATTCCATCTTGATAACAAAGCATAAAAGTATGTATTTGCTATGGCCTTTTTGGTTTTTTATCTATGCCTATTTGAAACTAAGTAACAAAATGTTAAAATGTTACTGCATCATGCCATGATCTGTAAAATTTTGAAGTGGATCCTAGGAATCTGGTTTGAATCTATCATTTTGACCTGGGTTAAGCATTTTACAAGTATTAAGTATTAATAATAAGAGAAAATCTCTTTAATTGTCCATGATTCCATTTTCTGTGTTTTCCAATTGAGTATGAGATGCTTATAAAGAAAATCATGAGTTAAAAAGATTATGCATATGAAATGATATACTTATATAATCATTTCTACATTATAATCACACAGTACTGAAAAAATGAAAGACTTCTACAACCTGAGTGATTTTCACAAAAGCAATTGAATACAACAGTGGGTTGGTAATCCAGTTAAATCAGATCTTTTTCTCTTGCAATTTCAAAGCTTAAGCTGATTTGGCAAGTCATTTAACAGGATTTATAGCCTCACTTCATTAAAAATACTATGGCTCATCATACTCCCAGTTTCTTAGACTGCTTCAACCCGCCCTGTTTTATAGGTCACATCCTTGGAAGGATCATCTTGTCTCTAACATAAGGATAAAAGTAGCTAGTGTTTCTTAGCTGGGATACAGGACTGTTAAAGAAGTAGCGATGACTCAACTTCTGCATACTCAAGTCATGTTTTAATGAAAATTGGCTTTCAGTTTCTGTGAAATGTCATCTAGCAATACATTTCAGAAATTTAACCTTAACCATATTTTTGGGACTCTTTATGAAAAAAGATGTAGCATTACTATACTATTAATGGTGTGTCTGTTCAAACTATTTCTATGCTTTTTTTTTAGACGAGTTAAAAATGGATCCCTCTTCATTGGTGCCCTCCCAGCTTCTCAAAAAGCAATTTGACTTCAACACTTCTTTATTAAAGGCATACATATTTTTTCTCCTTTTTTTTGTTACTGATACGGGCAACTAACTGAAATCTCGCTTGTCTTCTACAGAGAAAAGAGAAAAGAACTGTTCAATATAAGAGTGCTCAATAATATGTTATGATTTCAAAACACATAACTGTGGGGGGAATATTCACGATATGATTTTGTCCCACTCTCTGCCTTCAGAAGGTAGGTAAATGTTGTGCACTTAATTTTTCTTCCATTACATATGCAAGAAAGGGATTAGTAGTTCTATACCAGATGACCTTTAGTGAAGGGAAATAAGTATCACATAGGGGAAAATATTATTATTTTTGAAGCAAATGATGGGATCTTACATCAAACTGGATGTAAATTCCTTTACAAAGAAGACTAAGGCCATGTTTGTATGAGACCAACTGAATTATACTAAAATATAATCATCCACTTGGCTGTCTTAATCTCATCTAAATGATTATGTCACCTAGTGAGTTAATAATACTAGACCTAATTGATACAAATTCATGCAATTCAGAATATTTCAATCTTTAGATCTTGTTCCAATTTGGGTTAAACCTAAAAAGCCCAAGAGTAAAAGAAGGTATTCACATTGAAACAATGGCAATGCCCCATGACAAAAGCATCCATGGAGGTATCTGTGTGATTGAAAAGAATAATCTCAGGGGTGGCTAGGTAGTACAGTGAACAGAGCACCAGCCCTGGAGTCAGGAGCACCTGAGTTCAAATCTGGTCTCAGACACTTGACACACTTACTAGCTGTGTGACTTTGGGCAAGTTACTTAACCCCAATTTCCCTCCAAAAAGCAAAAAAGGAAAAATAAAATAATAATCTTGACCACAATACAGTCTCAAAAGAATGAAGAAGTAGTAGTGGATAGCAAAAAGAATGTAAAGGACAAAAGTATGGTCAGAACAGGACATATCTTCCCAAACTCATTGGGGCAAGGGGTGTAGGGAAAGGTATATCTATTGAAAGAATTCAATCACATATATGTATCTTACTTTACCTTGACATCTATCATTTCACTATTTTACATAAAACTCAGTGGCTTCTGTCAAATCAGCCAACTAATGGCATAACAGCCTCAAATATTAAGTGAGGATTTTCTTCTGACATTGCCTGTCACACTGTGTGTGAATCAAATTTGCTCCATTAAAGTAATTCAGTTTTTGTTCTGACTGCTCAACATTTCAATTCAAGGCTGTGAACAGCCTTATTGACTCTCACAACTATTAACAAGACTTAATAGTTTAGAGACTCAGCACAGTTGGATATTGCAATCAGAGCAGATTCCCCACGTTTGATTCCAACAGTGTTACAAAAAACTAACAGCGACAATGGGAAAATCTCTATCCCTGCTCCCTTTTTCCAATTCTCTTTGAATAAGACATAAAAAGGAAACTTACTTTAAAGATGCAATCTCTCCTGAAATTGAAATTATTCTTAATATACGATGATCACTGATGATTCTAGATACATTATTATTATTTTATTTTTTCAAACTATTAGCAATTTCCTTCTTTAAAGAGTTGGAAATGTACATCTGGTTGCCCAATCCAATTGAGAAGCAATCAACGTAATAGGTTCAGGTTGCACCGTAGCACTTACATCTGTTCTACGGCACCCCATCTGACTCTAGATATGAAGCCTTGAAATAAAGCTATTATACTTTTCATTAACTATGAAGCAGTTCTCATCATTTAAGAGCTGGTCACAAATTACAAACAACTAACAAAGAAATTGCTAAATTATTTTCTAGACCATTATTTGACTGTGGATAAAATAGTTTAGGTTGATAGTTTTTGTTTCCCCAGTTTAGCTGAGATATTATTTGTGTATAAACATGATTTAATTAGTTATTCTCTCCTATCCCATTTGCTTTTGATTGCTTCTCCTACAAATACTTATCCTTCTTTACTTTCCATTTTTCTTCTGCCTCCAGGAATATATAATATTACTATAATATGCTAGTTGATCAAATTTCTCAAAAATTTGGGGGAAAATCATTGTATAAGAAGCACTATTATTAGTTAATATTCTGAAAGCACAAATGGGTTTCCCATGATGCCAATTTCCCATGATACCATTGTTCACACATGGTAACAAATTCAATTTGTAGGAGATGACCTTATAATTATGATCTTAAGTAAGTAGAAACTGCTATCTGGTTATGTACCTACATTTGTCTGAAAAATGGGAAGTTTGGATATTATTCATGGCATAAATGGAGATGATGCAGACAAAAAGATCCAGAGCAAGGACAAAAGCATTCAATGGTAGAAGAAGATAGGGAATATTGTTAAATATTCAGTGTAAGTATTTACATCTCAGAAATTGGCACATGCTACAAATAAGAATTTGATTTCTTATTTTGTTGATTGATTAGCCTTAAGGAAAAATGACGGACCAAATGTTAATAATGCAGATTAAACTGAAAATTGTTTTGTGTGTTCACTGCTAGATGTATGGGCCAACTTCTAGCCATTTCCCCGGGGTTTTGTTGCAAACCAATTTAATTGGAAAAGCTAAAACAAGCTAGCTCAATCACATGCCTGTGTACATTCCAATGGCATGTCTGAATTTGTAGCTAGTATTTTTTTTACATATTTTATTTTTAATTTATGAAATAAAACAAACATTTCCATAACAATTTTTAAAACTGATTGCACATGAAACTGCAGATCTATTATGTACAACTTGCTATTCCTTTTAAAAATATGAAAAAATTATCATGTAATTTTTTTCCTTTTCTTCTTCCCTACAACGCAAGTGACCCTATTCATACCTGATGTTCAAATTTTAACTAAAAACAAAGATAGAGTGCACAGAATAACTGGAGATAGCATGATATAGACAGTTATGTGAGGGATAATTTGCAGTGAAGTTGGCCCATTATGAAAAATCAAATCTAGAGTGGCTTCAGCATCCACTAGGCCTAAGTTTAGAGGTCACCTGACCTTACAGGAATCTGGGACTTAGAGCAATGGAGATCCTCCCCAGTGCCACCTCAGGACAAAATATGCCAAATAAGGATAAAACTGCTTTCCTGGCCTTGCATTAGACACCCACATGTTTCTGTGTCCTTTCTCTTCAAGATAGGTTCCCATGCTTAGGTTGTGGGCTGGCCTCCCTACCAATGAGAGTGAAGGCCAGTTGGGGGGGGGGGGGTTGGGTTTCTGCATTAGAAGGTTATGTAACTATGGGCTTGCTTCTACCTGTGGCTCTCTTCCTGGCAGACGCCATTTGAGCAACAGGGGCAGAGGGCCCTTTTTCATGAGAAAGAATAAAGACTTTTTCTGATCTCATATTCAGACTCTGAACTCTTTTATCGCACACAGTTATAATCAGGGTCTTTAAAAAGATAGTTTATATATAAATGTACACAGATATCACCATAAAATAGTTTTCATTCTGTAAATTAGACATAACCCTTAAAATGTCAGTACTGTTCGGCCAAAAAAAAAAAATGAATTCGATGAACAGATTTAAATTTAAGTCGTTTCCTAAAAATCCTTTTGGGGCTAGGGTAAAGCTGTGATTCCATTGTTACAAGGAGGATTCCCTTTAGCAGTGAAGATCAGCAACTGTAAGTTCCTGTGACTTTCCCAGGGACAAGGTCAAAATGAATCCGGGGCAAGAGATGAACTCAGTTTGTCCTCATTGAGTCTAGCTCTCTATTCTCCATGCCCTATCTCACCTAAAAGCACATATTTAATTTAATCAAAATAGACTGTAGGTCAGCTAATAGATCACCTGGCTTCAAGACTAGGGTCTGGTTTTATTTTTGTTTTTGTGTCCCTGGAGCCAAGCATGGTCCCCTAAAAAGTGCTTTTAGAATTATGCTAGAGCACTAGCAGGTCTCTGTGATATGAATGAATAATGCTGAATGAAAAAAAAAATGCCTTCCATTGATATTACTTTAAATGTTTTACAAATTAAGATACTGAGATTCAAAGAAGTGTGACTTACATAAGATCCCAAAGCTTAAGGGATTGGCTGGGGTTTTCCAACTTCAAAGATTTCCAACCATTTAAAATCTATTAGTGATTTTTTTAAAAGGATAAATATTCTCTTAATTTTAAGATGTAGACATTATCAAACGCACTAAAATTTGCCACATTTGTCCAAATTACCCAAATTTCTGCTATCATTTTCAATAAGACAAAAGAAATGTAACCATTCAGATATTCTGGAAGACTCACTTTATTTACATTAAAGCTCTTTTGGAAATTTCACTCATAACATGCTATGGAAGAGGTAGTAGGCAGTGATATTATACAACTAATATGTAAAAGGTACTTTATTAATATTAACTCATTTTATCATTGTAACAACCCTGGGAGATGATATTGTTATCCCCATCTTACAAATGAGGAAACTGAGTCACAGAGTGGTTAAGTGACCACCTTGAGTTAACACAGTTAATAAGTGTCTGAAGTAGGCTTCAAACTCAGGTCTTCCTGACTCCACTTTTAACATTCTGTCTACTAAGATTTTTTTTTAAGTGCTAATCATGTGATTTCAAGATATTCTATGTGTCTACTTTTGGAAAGAGCAAGAGCTATCCCCAAACACCACACTTCCCATTTCTTGTCTTGGGGGTATACGGTGTTCTAAGCAAGTAAAGCTCTGTGTCTTACTTCTCCCTGGAGGCCAATAATTACTCCACAGGGGAACATATTTTAGTCTAAAGGAAGAAGGTTCAATTCAGAATCTATCAGAAAGCCTTGTAGGGAGGAAATGCAAATCCAAGTTCTTAAATCAGTCGTTCCCAAGACTGGTTTTTCCATATCTCAGAATGTTTCTATTTAGTTACTCCAGGAGGCATTGCAAAATTTTCAAAACAGAATTTTAATTTTCTTTCATTTTAGAAAATGCATGCAATGTAGCCCTTTAAGGAGAAAAGGACTATAAAAAATCAAACAACAGAGGGTTTAACAGCTCAGGCAAGGTTGGAAGTTATTACCTTAGGGAAACATTCATCCTCTTTTTTATTCTAATTAACAGAAACTTTTTATTTGGGGAGTAGATGTGAATAGTTTACAACATCCTATGCACCCAGTGACTATTACCGGACTAAACAAAAAGCATGTGGCACATAGAACCAAGGGAATATTAATCCTGGATATACTTCTCAGTTCATCAGTGAAATAGCTACACATTTCATAAAACGCCAACCATGAGGAATAGTCACAGCACAGCTCTGGGAACAAGTACAAGCATTACAATGTGTAGGCATAACAGCATTTGCCACATACCATATAGGAAACTGACGGAATGGAGTATGGGGGACAGATCAACAAAGACACTAAATTACTAGAGTTATTTATTTTTGAGAGGAAATAAGTGTCAGCATAGGATAATGCACATAGTAGGTGTCAAAAAACATCTGCTGAATTGAACTGATGTATCGGAGCCCCTCTTTCTTCCTTCCTTCCTTTCATTCATTCGTTCTTCCTTCCTTTCTGTTTAATTTCTGATATTCAGAACCACAGAAGGAAGGTGGGTACTAGAGTTAACAAGGAGAGCCTGTATGACCGGACATTCATATAGCCTGAAGTTGTGAATCCATTCTTTTCAAACCCTCACATCCCCAGGTGCTGTAAGAGACCAAGGCATGGCTGTGGGTGAAAGGAGAAAGGACTGGGAAATGCCTCCTCAAGGCAGTCCCTTTCTTTTGAATTATGAAATCTCTTCTGAGTGATTTAAGCCCCCCACCTGTCACTTTAGCTCTTGTAATTCTTACAAACATTTCCTGTAGATGCTAAATCATGTAGAACATTCCTTTCAGGAGTGAGTGCAGTAACAGATTAAATAAAGAGGAGGGTGAGGTCTCAGAGCATGGCAGAGTTCTATACTTTGGGTGGGGGTGATGAGATGGAACAAGGAAATGAGCCTTCTATAGGCACAGGAATCCCAAACCCTCATTTTGAAGAAATTCTATCAAAGGCCAAACCTCAGATGCATAAAAAGCAACTTATTAAAGCCATCTCAGTTCCTTAAGCACTGACTTTTGGAAATGGAAAGCTCTCAGTACTAAGGAATACTAGAGAATACACACAGAATTATGACAACCCTATCTTCAAGAAGCTTAAGATCTAGTCTGTACACATTAGGATGATTAAGAGACTCCAAATACAGCCATATATTAAGTCATAAAACTCGTTTCACCCATTTTTACAGTACCATAGTACTAGGTACCACTAGGCTATCCCATTTGTGTACAAGACGTAAACATATATTTAGAGTTTGAAGGAAGGTTAGAGGTCATCAAGTCTACCCTTTTCATTATAAAAATTAATAGACTGAGGCACAGACAGTTTAAGTCACTTGCCTAAGATAAAAGAGCTGGCAGTGTCTGAACCTGCACCAATTTAAATTTCCACCATTTTGAATCTATTAGTATTAAAAAGGGATGCATGTTCTACCAATTTTAAGAGGCAGACATTTTTAAAATAACTAAAATTTTACACATATGTCCATATTACCCAAATTTCTGCTACCATTTTCAATGAGACAAAATAAATGTAACCATTCAGATATTCTGGAAGACTCAATCTTATTTACATTGAAGCTCCTTTGGAAATGTGTTACATATGCTGTAGAATAGTTAGTAGTCAGAGATATAATAATAAAACTAACATTTAAAATATGCTTAACTAATATTCACTGATTTTATCATTGCAGCAACCCTGGAAGATATTATTATTCTCATCTTACAGGTGAGGAAACTAAGGCACAATGTGGTTGTGACCACCTTGGGATAACACAGCTAATAAGTATTTGAGGCAGGGTTTAAGCTCCAGTCTTCCTAACTCCAGTTTCAACATTCTATCCACTGAAACTTTATTTTAAGTACTCTCACATCTGATCAGATGAATTCAAGGTACTCTATATATTTGTATATGTGGGAAGTACAAGAGCTATTCCACATAACTCCAAGTCCAGTGTTCTAATCACCTACTCTATATTGACTCTGGGTGCTATTGGACTTTGCTTTAAGTTCTTCATTTTAATAACCAAAAAAGAATCACTATTTCCATGAAGAATGATTAGTATACATTCATATGCATTAAGTCCAATGCATGGTAAGATCTTCCATTATCACCCTACTTAGATGACTTATGAATTAGTGACCCCAGATTCTTAAGGGTTAGTCCAATGGAAATATCAGTCCAGGCAGTTCCTACTAAAATATAAAAACTTAAGGTATAGGCCAGTCTGTTATATATAGTCTGAAGATCAGCATAGTTAACTTTAGGGATCCTCATTATTTCTGGGCCTCACTTCTTTCATCTGCAAAGTAGATACAATGAAGCAGAGATTCTGAACTTGGGATCCATGAATTTAAAAAAATTTTTTAAAAACTTCATTTCAATATAGTTGATTTTCTTCGTAATCATGCTTATTTTATTTTATACATTTAAAAACATTATTCTGAGAAGGAATGCATAAGTTGCACCATGCTGCTTAAGGGATCAATGACACACAAAAAGCCTGAATTGAATGATTGCTAAATTGCCTTCCAATAAATTCCTGATGCTATGCTAAACAGAAAGTTGGTTACCTAAGACCTCATAGGCATTCTGAAGCATGGGAGAATGTGGCAACATAAAATTAGTTAAATAAGAAATAACTTTTTTGCATATCAGATAAAGAACTTTACAACCTTTTACTTTGCAGGAGCAAAAAAAAAATTAAAATAAAAATAAAATTCCTCCAAAGAATAAACAAACACTAAAGTATTAATGTGGACTAATGCTGGCTATTGATGGTAAATTTTCCCCAAAAATAATGAAGAGTCTGCTTCACTCTACCTAAAACTAAATTTGCCAAAGGATCTTAAAAACTAGTATTTAGAAAGTCACTTCAATGACATTTTTAAACTTCATAGTAGATAGACATATTAGTCAATAAAATGACAAAAAATTAGTATTTTATAAGAATTTCCCATTAATATGTGATCTTGAAGAATGACATTCTAGGATCTTAATATCTATAATCAAAAATTATTTTACTGTTAATTTGCAAGGCTATATGCTATAAGTTTAAGAATTAATTTTGCCAGCTATAAAACTGGCTAGCCTTTAATCTTCAAATTTAATAGGTCTCTTTTTTGCCGAGTGTTTTAGACAGGTAATTGAGGAAAGAGGCCACGTTCCAATTCAGTCAACATAAAATGACATTGAAATGTCTCCAGCTGTTTCCAGGAAAATTCAAACTAAACAGCATACTGGTTGCATTTGACACTGAATAAGGGGAAAGTTCTGTATTTAATAAAAGCCTTGCCAAGGCTGCCAGTAAACAAATAACTGATCAGAGTCTGTACCAAGAGTAAATACAGTACAACTTCATTTAATCAGACTTCATTTATTTGGAGTTTAGGTTAATTTGACTTTCCTTGCTAAAAGTTTATTATTTCTACTCTCAGAATAAATAGGCATTGTAACCTAAGCAATAATGCTTGAAAAATATTTATCCCAATTAAAAATGAACTTTTCAAGAACTTTAGCGCATTGTTTGTATATGGGCATGGTGACAGAGGAATCACATTTGTTCATTCCAGTTGCTTTCTCTTCTATTTAGAAACAGTGTTACTAGGTGGGTGAAAATAATGTATATGCTTTTAAGAAATAGGACTAAATTTATTTCCAAACAATCACTAATGCACTTTTGACTTCTTCCCCCCCACACACAACCCTAATTAGTCTTTAATGGCCACGTTGTTCTTTTCTGTTGATTCTAGAAAGGGCAGGTACAGCATCAGGAAATTAATTACCAAAATTAAAAACTAAGTGACCTCCTGAAAATTATTATAGACTCTAAAATAGACACACAAATCATTCAAAGAAACTGAAAAAGGCTATGATTGGACTGAAAGTATACTGGGCAGGATAAAGAGAAACTGAAAAATATTTAAGTGTGATTATAATTTTACCGAGAAGCAGCAAGGTATAGTAGATAGATAACTGGCCTTAGAATCAGAAATAATTGCTTTTAAGTCTTGCACTGTAAAATATCCTGGGCAAATCACTTACTGTCACATTGACCTCCATAACTCACTAAGATTTCAACTGTCTTTGGTAGAAGGAGTTTCCTCATTGAGGGTTTCCTACATACTAAGGACAGGTCTCTCTGTGTGTATGTTTGTGTGTGTATATGTAGATAAGTCCATATACATGTGTATAAGTATACATGTATATATACAAGTATGTAAATATATTTATAACTATATAAATAATTATGTGTATATATGGATACATATTTTATTAAATATATATGTGGTATATATATGAAATATATATGTGTGTTATTTTAATTTTATTTTTAAAAAATTTTCTCAACTCTAAGAACTCTGGATTCTATTACCTAACATATTTTATATGATATTTTACCCACAACTGCTGACAAATATCATGTCTCAGTTTCTTGTACTGTTTCTTGAAAAACTTCTTAATAAAGATAATTACATTCTTTTTTTTTAATAAACTCAAGATAACTTTTTTTTCCAGGCAGTAAAAACAATTTATCCTCTAATTTACCCTTTCCATTTAAAAAATGTGTAAGGATATATGTTATATATGCATTTTAATAGCAATAAAAATAACTTGGCAGGGTGTGGGTTGTGAAATCTGTACTTGTCACAGTACTTAACACTATAGGATCTGAGACTTTAAAATTTAGTCAGCATATTCAATCCCATTCTTTTAAAAATAAAAAAAAAAACATTTGGGCCCAGAGAAGGCGTGGCTTCAAAACTCACCAACTAACAATTTTAGATTTGGAAGAGGTCTCAAAGACCATTTACTCTGAATCATACCTTAAAAATCTCTCCAACTGTACTCCCAGTTGAATATCTTAAACACTGAATAGAGTAGGGCTTAATAAAAACACGTTCACTGATAAGTCATTATCAGCCCTCCACCCTAAGTGAGAAGCCCTCATAACCTCCTATGTTAGCCCAAGCGAAAGTAAAACTCTATTAGGAAGATTTCCTTATGTGAAGCTTTGATTTGCATTTTTGGCAGCTTCTACTCATTGTCCCTAATTCTTCTCTCTGGCACCAACTGGAATAAATAGGAATATTTTCAAATTCCAAGGCTTCTCTTCTCCAAACTAAACATCTACAGTTACTTCAAACAATTCTTATATGACATTAATCGAAGCTCATTTATCATCCTGGTTGCCTTCTTCTGATCACTCTCCACTGTATCAATGCCTTTCCTAAAATGCTGTGCTTAGAAATGAACAAAATGTTACCAATGTGATCTTAGCAGGGAAGAGTGAAGCAGAATTGTTAATTACCTCATTATTCCTGGAAATGAATACCTCTTAATGGTACATACATTGACAATGGATTGTTGAGAATTTTTTTTCTTTTGTTTGTTTTTTAATGCACCTTAGGGTGTACTTTGTTAAAGACAAGTGGTTTGAACTCATCAAGAGTAGCCTGGGTGTCAATGCCATATGAGCAATTTTTGATTCACCCTGTTGAATCCCCTTTGTTGGAAAAACCAGAAACAACAGGTCATAGTGGTAAGAGTCAAAGCTCAGAGTCAAAATGACATATCACTGCACTCTTACTCCACGGAATTATGCTTGAAAGAAAGGTTTTCTATGGGTTTAATGGGATCTTATTCTTCTTATCATAAACACAAACATGAAATAGGTGGATTCCTGGAAAATCTTGTGGTCCAATGGGGAATTTCTTTTTAAACAGTATTATAATTATTATACCATGATAACTTCATATGGACACAATCTGGGAAAAGATGCAAGTAGTGAATGTGAAAGAAACATTTATATGGTTTGTTTTTGGTAAAAACTGCCAGCATTTTGAAGTTTACAATGTGCTTTTCTCACAACTTCCTGGTTAAGTCTTACAAAGGGTTTGTGAAAGCAACAATGAAAAATTCAAAACAAAATAGAATAGTATGATTGAAACGAGTAGTAATACCTGCCATCAGTTAGTAGAAAAGAAAATACCATTGAAAGAAATCAAAAACAGGGAGTTGTGGAGTTATAATTGTTCAAATACACCATCATCCTCAGTACAATTATTTCTTTACGCATATACCCACTATGGTTCTTGTATAAAGGTAAATGAGACAACAGACAAAATAAACAGAATTAATCGTTAAAATTCAACTTACAAGTTATATAACCTTTGGCAAATTACTTAATCTCTGCCTCAATTTCTTTATCTATAAAACTAGGATAATAAACCTGTATTATTTACCTTACAAGGCTGCTATAAAGATGAAATGAGAATATAGGTGTAATCTGATTTACAAATCTTAAAGTGTTATATAATCCAAAGTTTTTATTATTCTTGAGGGTTGACAGTAAAATCACATTATCAGACATGAACAACATTTCTTTTGCTTAACTATCCTTTTGTTGTTACAAAGTAGAAGTCAGTTTTGGGAGAAGGAATATTGACTAGTGTCAATGACAGAAAAAAAATCAACAAAATATCTACTGGGGGAAGTATTGTCTACAATTTAATAAAAATAAAATCTAAGTGAACAATCTATGCAGCAAAAATATACTCTAATGAAGATTTTTTCCATCGAATAATCTCAAAACATGAAATGATTAACATTTTGCCAAAATCATCGATGAGATACTTGGAATGGTAGGCAAAGGGGTTGTAGTTTAAAAAAAAACCTACCTTAGAGCAGTGAAATATAGTTAAACAGTAATATAGAACAGTACACATATACATATGTGTACATACATATATAATTGTATGTATATGTTTTTCCCACAATACATGAAAATATGTGCTTATATACACATATATGCATGTATATGTGTGTATGTATATATGTGTGTGTGTGTGTGTGTATATCTATCAATGCTTTTCACAACTGGAAATATGACTATACCTTTAGAAGAAATTGAGAAGTACCAAAATGAATGTCATATTTACGTTTTATGTGATTTAGACTGCCTTAACTTTAATGGATTTCTTGATTCCATTTTTGTTATATGATTTGCTTTAATGGGACTTATAAAAAATCATGTGATCAACAAGTTTTGTAAGGTATGCAGCAAAGTCTGAGGACTCTGGAAGGAAAAATGGATACAATGATGAACTTAGAAGTCAAGAAGATCCAAGATTGAATCCTGGTGCGGATCACTAGGTATGTGACCATGTGCAAATCACCTAACCCAGGGGTGGGGAACCTGCAGCCTCAAGGCCACATGTGGGCCTCTAGTTCTTCAAATGAGGACCTTTGACCAAATCCAAACTTCACAGAACAGATTCTCTTAAGAAAAGTATTTGTTCTGTAAAATTTGGACTTAGTCAAAAGGTCATAGCCAAGGACCTAGAAGGTCACATGTTGCCTTGAATCCACAGGTTCTTCACCCTTGCTCCTAACCTCTCTGGGCCTTAATCTGTAAAATGGGTGAAATAATAGCATCTACTTCATTGAGTGTTTATGAAGATCAAAGAAGAAAATTCATTTAAATAATACTGAAAACATAAATATGCTATAGTCATTATTATGATTATTATACAAAGAATGGTTTTAAACACATACATGTAAGCTCATGATTCCATCCTTTTTAAAATAGGCATTTACAAGTCCCTTCTTAGAATTTTTGAGCTTGGTCACAAGGAGTAATAACTATAATTTAAATATATTAAGGCAGGGGCTTTTGCCTTTTTTTGTATCATGACCCCTTTGATTGTCTATGGAATCCTCAAAATGTTTTTTTATACATAAAATAAAATACAAAGATTATCTAAGGAGTAATTATATTAAAAAAAGTTATCAATTTTCAAGTTTACAGACCTTGAGTTAAGAATTCCTGCCTTAAGGTGTTCCAATTTTAAATGGTTTATGGAACTTTAAGAATTCCTACCTTTATACTAATGCATTGCTGGGGAGGTCATGAACTGATTCAGCCATTCTAGAGACCAATTTGGAACTGTAAGTACCCTTTGATCAAGCAATACCACTACTAGTTCTGTATCCCAAAGAGACCAAAAAAAGGGAAAAGGACCAACATGTTCAAAAATTTTTATAGCAGCTCTTTTTGTGGTGGCAAAGAACTGGAAATTAAGGGAATTTTTTAAGGTAATTGGGAAATGGCTGAACAAGTTGTCATATATGAATGTAATGGAACGCTATTGTGCTATAAGAAATATAAGCACAGGGCAGGTAGGCGGCACAGTGAATAGAGCACCTGCCCTGAAGTCAGGAGGACCTGAGTTCAAATCCAGCTTCAGACACTTAACACTTACTAGCTGTGTGACCTTGGGTAAGTCACTTAACCCCAACTGCCCTGCCTTCCCCCCTCCAAAAAGCAAAAGACAAACAAACAAAAAGAAATACAAGCACACAGATTTCAGAAAGAACTTGGAAAGACTTACAGGAACTGATGCTGAGTGGAATGAGCAGAACCAGAAGAATATTGTACATAGTAACAGCAACTTTATGCAATGATTAGTTAAAATAGACTTAGCTCTTCTCAGCAATACAATGATCAAAGACAATTCCAAAAGACCCATGATGAAAAATGCTACCCACACCTAGACAAAGGACTATGGAGTCTGAATACAGATTGAAGCATACTATTTTCTCTCTCTTTTTTTTAATTTTTGTGGCTTTTTCCTTTTGTTCTGTTTCTTCTTTCATAATATGACTAATGTGGGAATATGTTAACATGATTGCACATGTATAACCTATATGAGATTGCTTGCCATCTTGGAAAGGTATGGGAAGTAGGGAGAAAAAAATTGAAAGTCAAAATCTTATTTAAAAAATGAATATTTTTACATGTAATTGAAAAAAACAAAATACCACTTATCAAAAGAAAAATTAATTCCTGCCTTTAATATAATTTCATAAAAAGAACTACATTAGGAGATTCCATTTCAACCAAAAGATGCTTTCATTTAAGAGAAGAAGCTTCTAAGGACCTTTTATTTCAGTGAACTATGATATATCTTTGTTGTTGTTTATTTATCTATTCCATCTTTTCTGATTTGTGGTGAAGTCTAGTTAACCAAGAGGGAAGAACTGTAAGTGGAGACACTCTCAGTTTAGTTATTCATTCATGGTTCTGAATTTTATATAGTACAGGTGCCCAAAGGCAATTGGAAGCATTTTTATACATACAAAGCAGATAAACAATGTAAGAGATGCTCTAATGGACCATTTCTCTGCTACTCTCATCTAGCCTACAGCATTTTTATCTATTCTGTTAGTACTAAAGATTATCAAGAAAGACTCTGTGGAGCATAGGTTTTAGACTTGATCTTCCTTGTTTCCAAGTACTAAAATGTAATGCTTTAAAGTTCCTTCTACTGCCTCTACTTTGTACTGACATATTATTTCTTTTAAAAAATAAAATGCCATATCCCAAAACACCTGGGAATAACCAGACACATTTTAACTTAGACAAAGATGAGTAGAATTGCTTAGAAATTTCTTGTTCCCTATTATGAACCAGAATAGACATTTACAAAAAAAAAAGTGAATCTGGGGCATTTGGTAGGATAGTGGCAACATGTTGGGAAACTACAGAGACCAAAGCATAGGACCCAGTATTTGTTTCCCTTTTCAGGCAGCATGCCCAGCCCCTGGAGAGAGGCTGCAGTTTGCTTCACATTCAAGTGACCTCTTTGGCTAATGCTCACAGTTGTCTTAATAGGCTTGAGGGGGTGCTATATTCAGTTCTTTTCGGCCAAATGAATAATAACAGTGATACAATGATTTTCAAAGTCGCCCAGAAAAAAATGGGGACTAGCCCACAACTGCCACCTATAGCCTGTGACACATCTTGTTGTCCTTGCCTTCCAGCAGTCCATTTAAAAGCATAGTGATGCTGAGGGCAAATGTATATTTTTTCCCTTAAGTCAAGCATTGGAAGAATGCCTCTTAGATGATTTGTTAAGTAGCTGGGGTATGGGCCAGTTCTTTCCCTGTTCCTTAGTTTGTGACCTCACTGTCAAAGCCCTGGTCTTTTCCCACAGTAAATGATTATGTATTACATGCAGGAGAAAACCATCATATCCTTAAACAAATGTCCTTTTCAAAAGCATAATACAAAGCAGGCCTCGAAAGTCTGCTGCTGTAATGATTTCATGTTTTGCTGATCCCGGCCTTTTCTACTGAAAGTCTTTTTAGTGGTCCCCAGTGTAAAGTTGAGATCAGCATTTAAATGCAGGTCTATCTTTTTTAACATACTTTAAGTCCTCAGAAGTCACTAGCTCTCAGTGGCTTTGAGAATTTATAAGCAGTTGCATGAGCCCTTCCAAGGCCTTAAAAAATACCTTGCACTTCTTTATTTTTTAATGTTTATAAAATTGTATTAATTTGGAATTTATATTTATTTTTCTCCTTTACTATTTGGAAGGAAACATACAAGCTAACAAGACTTATTCAAGACAATTTCCATGTGTGAAGCACCTCTTTCCCCAGATGGTTAGGGACCAATTATAGACATTTCTTATATTCTTTAGATTTATACAGCTGAGGCAGTCTTTCCTCTCCTAGGTAACAGCAGGTCACACATGTGCAGTGAGATGGAGTAAAAACAAAGTAATTATACTCTCCCTAGATGTATGCAATAACACCAGCACTGACCCAATCAGTTTTTATTTTGGATTATATATTATATATAAATAGATATTATATATAAATATATTTTGGATTACAAATAAATATAAATAGCCACAGTCTTATTAAATCAGAACATTTCAAAATCATTCAGCATACTAATTGGTATTTTAAACTTTGGAAATCTTTAGTCACATTTTACTTATCTTCTAGCAGAAATTATTCTATATATTCTCTGTACTTGTGACAAGAACATCTCTCTCCCAATCCTAAAGGTCGCATCAAATTACATCACTTAAAATGAATACTGCCCTTCTTTCGGTTCAAGATACTGAGGAGAGGCTGATGAAGGTCTGAAAGTTTCATGAAAAGACTTTGGTATCCTCTTTTGAACTGATTATAATTTGTGGGGCAAATTAATCCATTGCACAGTCCTAAACTAAATTAAATTTAATAGACAAGTGCTTTTGATCTCTTGGAATCCAAGATATTATGTTTCTCTGTGACATCATGTTGAAACAATGTCAACCATGGCATAACCTTGTCCATTCTAATCAAGGAGAAAAAGAATGGATCTGTACTCCACATCACACCTGTTACAGTCTCAAAGTTCTGTTGCTTTAGAAGTGCCATTAATCTGTTAGGGGAAAAAGGCCAAAGCATGTATCTCATTCCCAAAGAATGATGAAAGCCTTGACTTGGATCCAACTTCAAACTGAATTTAAATAGTAATAACTATGGGGATTTAGTATGATTTGGTATCATTGGAAATTTACTATTTTCCCAATATTTTTTCATAGTAGCATGCATGCCTTATGTTCAGCAGATATAAACATATATTCCTCTAAGATCATAAAGATAGAATATGTTCTTTATTTGTGGAAATACTACTTTTAAAGATTTCTTTCCTTTCAAATCCTAAGATTCTTAACTTTAAACCTCTGTGAAAAGAGTCTAAAGTCCTCTGAGTCATATGCATGCAGGAAAATTCTCAACTCAATTTTCAGAGGAAAACACACTTTATATACTTAATAAGAATTTAATATTGTAAGACTTTCCTCTATAATCAATTCAGCAAGAGCAGATACTAATAGTAAAAAAAAAGAGTTGGCATGACTAAATTTACAGTGGGAGGAATACATATTATTAAGGCATACTTTGAGCAGCATTGCAATTTGAATTGGTTTTACTGCTAAGATTGTTGAAATAAATGTTTGTCTGAAAATATGAACATTGGCTTCAAAATCTGCTGGAGTGGCCCAAATGGTTTCTCTTGGTTGGGCTAAATCAATAAGTGTAATTTGAGTAAGGAAAAAAACAGAGATAGAGAGAGGCTTTCAGATACACCATAATAAAAAATCTGTCCTAAACATGTATAATAGGCATAATCTTTTGGTGGAACAGAATGACCCAAATGTGCTCTTTCTTGGGCTCAAATTTCTCATTCTTACAGTAAATGATCTCTTCTAGGGCAAGGATGTTAGTTATCTACTACATTAACCAATATTTGTTTCTTTATTGTTAGATGGAAAGTCAATTTCCTTATTCAATTCAATTCAGGTTAAGTCAACAAATATTTGAACTGGTGCAAACTAAGCAGATTAGCACAGTAGAGATAAAGAACTGCCCTCAGGGCCAGTAAGCCCAAAGAACAAACCCCACCTGTAACATATACTAGCTGTGGGACTAACACCATCAAATTCCAGAGGTGTATTGGAAGAACTCCTTACTTAGTGCTCTCTACATTAATGAAATCAGAAGTCAACCAACAAATGAGCAAAGACAAAGTTATCTTCTTTATTCAATTCAATAAACAATTAAGCTAGTGCAAAGAACTATGCTAGGTGTTAAAAGGAAATAATGGGACCATAAATTTTAAGCTGGAAAAGACTTTAGAGGTTATTTAATCCAATACCTTCATTTTAAGGACGAAAAAATTAAGGAGACTGCACAGGAAAGAAATAACAAAGGATTTGAACTTCAATCTTCAGACTACAAAGTCAGTATTCTTTCCACTGTACCAGTTAGTCATTAAGCAAAAACATGGTAACTGCCCCGAAGGAGCACATATTTTAATGGGGGAGACAACATAGAATTACTTATGTATGAACAAGAATTATACAGGGTAGATGGAAACTCATCTCACAGGGAGCACATCTAGTGGAGAATAGAGGAGGCTGGGAACTGAGTAAGACATTCTACAGAAGGTGAGATTTTGTATATGTCTTTCAAAGAAGCTAAAAGGCAGAGATGAGGAGGCAGGGCATTCCAGGCACAGGGGGTAGTCACTGCAAAGACACAGAAATATGAAAAGCAGTGTGGGGTGGGAGGAATGACAAAAAGGTCAAGGTAGGTGGATCATAAATAGAGTGCTTGGATGAGAGTAAAATATAAGAGACTAGACAGGGAGGAAGGGGCCAGACTGTGAAAGGCTTTAAAATGCCAAATAGATGACTTCATATTGTATCCTGGAAGAAATAGGAAACCACTGGAGTTTATTGAGCAGGGGGATGACATAATCAGACCTGTACTTTTGGTAAATCACTTTGGCAGATAAATGGAAGATAGACTGGATTGGGCAAACATCTGAAGCAGAAAGACCAATAAGAAGCCTTTGTCAGGAATCTAAGCAAGAGGTGATGATGGTCTGTGATAGTCTGTACTAGGGTAGTGGTGGTAACAGTGTAGAGAAGGAATAGATGCAAGAGATAATGTGGAGGTAACAATGATAAGATTTTCAAACTGTTTGGTCATGTGAGCTGAGTGCAAGTAAGGAGCTGAGAATGGCACTTAGGTTCTACAACTTTGTGATGGGTAGGATGGTGATGCCCTCAATAGTACTAGGAAAGAGAAGAAAGGAAGGGTATAGGAAGAAAGCTGAGGAATTCAGTTTGGTTGACTTTTTTCTCCCCTGACATGTAATTTAACACTTGGGGGGGGGGGGGACGAGGAATGGAAGGGGAGGAGGCAGAGAGGGAATTTTAATTGGTTTTTTTTTCCCTTTTGAAGAAAAGCTATGTTGGACTGAAAAAGCCTAACTATGCTTTTATCTTTCTCCACTCTGATTCAAAAGACATATGTATGCAGGGCACTGTGCCACACTGAAGGGAACTACAAAGTTTAGATGAGAATGTTCACTCTAGAAACCACATACGATACAAAGAAAATTACAATTCAAAATAATATGTGAAAAGTACACTTAAGTTGTGCAAAATAAAGTACTATAAGGTCTAAGGAGGAAAGCATTTGCTAACAATGTCAATCATGGAAGACTTCATGTAAATGGGCATTTTGAATGATGAATAAGAATTTGAAAGGTTAGAGGAAGGTAGTTCCAGATATTGGGAACAGCATCAGGGGGGGGGGGAAAGGAGGTAGGGAAGTAGAGTTCATTTTCAGGGAATAGCCAATGGTCCAATATGATTAAATCAGAAAAGGAAGTAATACAGTGAAAGTGCCCATAATTACATAAAATAATAAGTTTAACAGTACACTCAATTTACATCCTTAATAAGAATAAATATACTCACCAGATCTATAGTCTTTTTGATGTAGATATGTTCTCTGTGGGTACAGATTGTAAGCCATCCATACCTTCATATCCAATTCATTTTTTTTTACATTGTTGCACATAGACCCTCCCTAGAGGTTCAACCCAATGTGCTAGAGAATATCCTCTAAATCTTTTCCACATTAAATGTGTATCAGTTTAATACTCCAACTATCTGTTAATCCCTCCCCTTAACGAGGGTGATCTGAACTCCTCCTTTTCCCAATCATATATATTCTTAATGACATTCTTTAGTCAGTTCTTGGGCATGGATCGTTGTTGGAAACACCCTGCAGTAAATTTTGACTTTCTCTCTCTCTCTCTCTCTCTCTCTCTCTCTATCTCTCTCTCTTCTTTTTCTTCTCTTTTTATCTTTCTCTCTCTCTCTCACTCTCTATATTTATATATATATATATATATATATATATATATATATATATATACTTCTCTATTGCCTTTTGGGTTACCTACTACTCTTATTCTGTACTTTTCTATTGCCTTTTGAATTACTTACTCGTCTGATTTTTCAAATCCTGTAACCTTCCAACACTGACATACAGTGTCACCAAGAGGAACAGCAAAGATGGATTTTTGTGCCAGGAGTACCCATAGGATCATTTATTTGACTTTGTAAAATCCAATTCTGTGCTTCCATAAAAAAATGGAAAAAATCAGAAATAATATTATTATTCCTAAAACTTGATCAAGTTATTCTCAATTAATACCAACCTATATGCCTACTTTCTCCCACTTTCATAACATCTTTTAATAATCATCTATCTAGAGACAACGAACATATTATTGATGAAATGATATAAGAATAGATAGGATTTCACAGATTTTTACTGCAGATCACATCTTTAAACAATAGATGCAAAGGTGCACTGAATAGAAAATCTCAAAGTCTCATTTCCAAAAGAAGTAATTGGTGGTACAAACTAAAGCCTTAAATGTTCTCATCCAACAATAATTCTTAGTATTATGATAACACTCGGTGTTAACAAGCTAGCAAGTTCCCTTGGTAAATGCAACTGTAGTGATGATTCAAAGAGTCTCCAGTTATTAATGTCAAAAGATAAGAACTGCACCTGTCATTTCATCAATATTGGAAATTCCAGGATGAGAAAACTCCCTGTACTGAAGCAAACTCATACCTTCTTTTCAACTGGTATTCAGAGAGTTTCCTTGGACATTAAAAAGGTTAAGTGACTTGCCCAGGGTCACGAAGTTAGTATGCTTTAATGCAGTAGTGTCAAACTCAAAGAAAAACAGCCATTAAACCATTCCATGAGGATCCCTGCTAGCTGTATAATGATTTAGAAAACCACATATTAACATTATCTATGTTTTAGTGTATTTTAATTTTATTAAATATTCCCCACTTACATTTTAATCTGGTTACACTGAACTAGAGAATATTTGGCGCCTCTGTTTTAGAAGCATGATTTGAAACCAGATCTCTACACCATGGCTATATCTCTATTAATATGCCTATAAGATGACATATGCCCACCAAAAATGTATGCCAATGCCATTTTCACAGAGACTGTCCTGACAGTAGAATGAGGGCAGAAGGAAGACTCATTTCTTTTCTATAAATTAACAATGTACATTCCTCAGTAACCAGTAGATAAGAGAGCTCGATATTTTTAATGATTTCAAACACCATATTATAGTAGAAAGAGCTGAATCTATAGTCAGGGGAAACCTTCTTTGAATCCAGACTGATACTTTCTGGCTATGTAACCTGGGAAGAGTCATTTAACCACAGTTCTGAACTTTGGTTTCCTTACCTGTGAAAAGGAGATAATAAAACTTGTACTTCCTACATGAGAGGATTACGATGAAAGAACTTTTTAAACCTTAAAACCCTATATAAATCTGAATGATTAATATTAGGCAGGAAGGGCACTAAACACCTAAAGATATCATCCAGCCCAGAGGCTTTATTCTTTTAAAATCATGTAGAGCAGAGATGTCAAACACTGCCAGCCAAGAGCTATACATGGTTTAGTGGCCCCAATTCTGTTTGAGTTTGACACCATGGATGTAGAAGAAAGTTGATGCTCTGTTGTAGACTACTTTAAGTGTTCCACAATCCCAGATGTCACATAAAATACATCCCTACATAAAATTAACACACAGAGGATACCAAAATACTAAAAACTAAAATCCTCTTTCCTCCCTTCCCATAATGAGGATATCAGAAGCTGCCTAAGAATACTTTATCATGATCATTTGCTGAGTGCTTGCTGTGTGCAAAACACTTGTAACACATATTAAAATAAGTAGATGGAAAATTAGAGTGAATGACTTTCATGTTCTTAATTAATTTCAACTACTTAATACTCATATTTTAGGCTTATGCAGGATTTCACCATTCACAAAGCATTTCCATACATAACATCTCATCTGAAACTGTCAATAACTCTGGATTGGGATCGGTGACATACATCAGAAAGAAGTTGGAATGATTTAGAGTAAAAGGAAGATTTAGATGAACTGATACAGAGTGAAGTGAGCAGAACCAGGAGAACAACTGATGCAATAACATTATTAAAAAGAAAAAGCAACTTTGAAAAACTCAAGAACTCTAATAATAATGACCACCCACAATCACACAGGATTGATGATGAAGTATGTTATTCACCTCCTGACAGAGTCAACATACTCTGCAGTAAGAGACTTTTTTTAATATGGCCAATTAGGAAATATGTTTTTGTCTGATTATCCATATTAGTTATACAAGGGGTTAGTTTTCTTTTTTATTTTCCATTGAGAGTATAGGTGGAAGACAAAATAACTTTTTGTTCAGTGAAAAAAATACAATTAAATTTTTTATAAGAAAGAGCACTAGATATGAAGTCAGAGCCCTGGTTCAGAACAAAAGGATATGTGTTTGAATCTCAGTCATTGCTACTTGCCAACATGTAACCCTATGTAAATCCTTTACCTTCCCTGAATCTTATTTGCCTCATTTGTAAAAGAGGCATAATAATTACCTGAATTACACAGCTACTTCAAAGAACTGGTGGAAGCAAAGCACCTCATACTACATAAATGTAATTAAATTATGTATGTATGTCTATATACATATAATATATATACATATATACACATATATACATACACATGTATATATTAAGCAAACTGAAATGATCTTCCCAAGGTAACATGGTATGGCTCAGTTGGACCTTGAACCCAATTTTTCTAAATTCTAGTAGAGCAGTAGTGTCAAACTTAAATAGAAAAAGGGGGTAGGTGGGTGGGTCTAAATCACATATAAGGATTCCTATGGGTACCATAATGACACAGAAAACAGCATGTTAATATTATCTATGTTTAATTGTCTTTATTTATTTTGTTAAACATTTCCCAGTTACATTTTCATCTGCTTCTAGCATTGTAGTGGTCCTGCCAGTTACATGTTTGACACCTCTGTAGTACAGTACACTTTCTACTCTACCTTACGTGAAGAGTTGTTGAGCTGTTGTCATTTTATTTTTTTAGGTAAGAATTCATGTAACGCCCACCTCCTGTTTTACCACACTAAATGAAAACAGAA
Source organism: Petaurus breviceps papuanus (assembly GCF_028583685.1). Taxonomy (NCBI): domain Eukaryota; kingdom Metazoa; phylum Chordata; class Mammalia; order Diprotodontia; family Petauridae; genus Petaurus; species Petaurus breviceps. Next base: position 459,655 of record NW_027187324.1, read on the forward strand.
GCTACCTTTGCCAAGTGCAAAAAATTTGTGCATTTGAAGACATTTGAAGAAAACTGATAGAAAATTGCTTTTGATAGAAAATGGCACTCAGCCAAACTGTGAACTAATGAATTAGAATTTGGCAGGGTTCCATGTCTGATACACTTAGTTCAAGATTTGAAAATCTCTTGCTTGAAAAGTTTCCCATACATCAGATCAATCTGTGCCATTCAGGATGAAGAAGCATTCTGTTGTTAGACTTTTGATTTTCTCTATTTGATAAAGGAAAATACCAACAGCATAGCTTTCATAAAATATTCTCTGATGTTTCTTCCTCATTTTTACAAGGTCAACAAGAAGTTGGCTAAAAGCACTGTCTCCTTGGTTAAACAATGGGATATTTCCAATTCTCTGCTTAAAGCAATTTCTCTTAGATATGAAAAGACTGAATATATCAAGAAAATATTTCTAGACACAACATTATTTATGTGTCTGTTGAATGACAAGACCTCTTATCCTCATATCCCCAAAGGGGTATTAGCAACTTTTAAATTCTTTATTTCTTAATTCTTGATTACTTAAAAGAGAAGAAAAACTGCCAGATGATCATTCTATGTGGGTAAAAGATCATCATTTAATGAGATATTTTAAAAGTATCCATTATTAAAAAGCCTATTTCAGAACTAGTTCCATTTTGGTTTCAACTGCTCAAAAATTTTTGGCACTACTCTTTCATTTGACAATGCATTCAGTTGTACATCTTCTGTCATTTCTAGACAACTAAATTCATTATATGCATAATGACTGTGTAGCCAAATATAAGTTCTCCCTATTTTGTACCTCTTCTAATATTCTTCACATTCAGCTTGGGGCAGATAGCAGCTATAAGAAACCCCTTATTGTATTTTATTCCCTGTTAGATCTTACATTTTTTTAAAGGAAGAGAGCCTAGTATGTCTTATTTCATTCTTCAACAACTAACAGACATTTATTAAGTATTTGCTATTTGTAAGGGCAAGAGGGAGCATGGTACAGTGGTTAAAAAGGTCAGCCTTAGAGCCAGGAAGAACTAGGTTCAACTCCTTCCTCTGACAAATACTGGTTAGATAAACTTGTACAATTCACTTAAATTCTTAGTGACTCCAAGCAACTTTGTAAAGACTGTAGGTTACAGTAGAATTGTTTATCTTCATTGGTAGAATTATCACTCTTGGAAGTCTCTATCCTAATAACATTTTAGCTCTGGACCAAACAACAATGACAACAAAGCATATAAGGTACTGTGGTAGGTTTTCAATATACAAAGATACAGCTCAAGATGCTTACTGTATTCCAATCATACTTATAAACCCTATTGAACTCATCAGGCAGAATGCAAATATTTATTAAATAAAAACATATAAAGGATTTAAAAATAACACTTAATGTTTATTTCCTGAGTCTTTTTATTAGGTAGTTTCAAATAGATCCTAACTAAAGAAAAATCATTCATCAATGACTGCAGGAAGATGGTTTCTCTAAAATTAACAATCACAACATTAAGCACTAGACAAAGGATAGATGAGCAGGATTTGACTCACTCAGAAATGAAAGACCCATCAAAGGAAGTCACTGTGTGGAAATGAAAAATGCAATTCCAATCTCCTTTGGCCCTGTTCTGATCTTAGAATTAGCAGAATCCATAATGGACACATACATGCACTTTAATAATATGCCCCAGGCTTACATTATATTGTGCAATTAATTTTAAAGATCTGTGAAGCGAATCAAAATCAAAGATGCAAGAGATAAGAAAAGTACCCAAGATAAACATAGACAATAAAAGGGAGAAAAGTAGCTGAAATATACTATTAGTCAACAAAGAAATCTCTGGTAAAGAGGCAGAAAGTGAAAAGTGAAAATACCAAATGGAAAGGCCAGAGGATACAGTCAGTTTTACAATGCATCCTACAGTGAGAAATTTTATTCTCTGTCACGCTTTTTTAATAATCTGATTTTTTTTTTCATATTGTTTCCATTTCTTCCTCTGTCATAGATTTTCTGGTTTCTTTTCATGTTATTTTCTGTTTTCTCTCTTGGCAACCACATGCACAGCTTATCAGATGTCTCACCAGTTCTCTCCAACTTGCCTTTTTTGCACTAATGTCAGTTATTTTTCAGGATCAAGCTAAAAGTCTGTCAAAGTCTGAGTGAGGAAGACAAGAAGGTTTGTCATTCCAAAACCTTTCCAACATCTTTCAGCTTTGCCACAGGTATGATGATGCCTCAGGCTTATTCTAACATCTTAAAAGTTGTTCCCTGGGTTCAGATTACTAATTACCAGACAATATTCAAAATGATGTGCAAAGCTAAGGCATGAATAGTGGACAAGCATGGAAATGTCTGCAAACAGAAAACAGAAGAGGGCAAAACATACATATGGCAGTATAAAAATGGATAATGATTTTTAAAGCAGCAGTCACCAAATGTCCAGGAAACAATTCATTTATATTTATAAGCTTCTCCAACATGCATTTGGTATATACTTTTGCTGTGATGTGATTTTTTTATGCCATATTGTCTAACTTAATCCCAATGATGGTTATGCTGTGCCATTCACCTACATTGTTGCCCTACCCCTTATCACTGCTGACCCCTACTTTAAAGTGCAACTTAATTGTTATGTCCTCTATAATGTCTGCCATAGTGGAGCTAATCTTTCCCTCCTCTGGATTCCCTTAGCATTTAATTTGACCCTGTCTTGAGGTACTCATTGCATTCTGGTTTATAATGTATTTATTATATATGTGCCTTTCTTATCCTCCTTGACAGAATCGATGCTCCTTGAAGGCAAGATCTGTGGGTTTGGTTTTTTTTTTTTTATTTTTATATGCCTCAAAAGCATTTTGCACAATACTTTGTCCTTCCAAATATCTATAAATGTGTTGAATGAAGGAATGAATAAATCTGACAATGTTGAAAATGAAATGAAGGATTAGTAACTTCCTTTTATCCATCAGTCTGGAATGGGTTCAGAATTACAGAAGGCTCTGCAATTTCAGCACCATGGATACAGCAGTAGACTCAGCTACAGTCAAGCTAGCAGTACCTTTCTTATAACCTATATATTGAAGGGTAGAAAAGGCATCAACTCCAACCAAGATTTATCATATAGAGTTCCTGAACAGAAAGTAAGTCCTGCCATCTGAATTAAATACATCATGCAGTCAATGATGGGGCAAATTTTACATAAAAAGATTTTACCCAAAGATAATATCTCAGAATACAATGCAGCCTACAGTATGTTTGCATTAGAAGATAAACCTAAATCTAACATAAAAGCATATATATATATATATATATTTGCATGAAGCCTGAACTCTGAGTGTAAAACCTGACTGGGCATCATCATTTCTCTACTACCAGCATGATTCTCACAGTCTGGCCTCTGGCAGAAGAATCAGACAACTCTCTCTGCAACCTGGGGGATGGCATTAATTAAAAACAGAAAATCATAAAGCATCTGTGGCAAGTATAGATGCCAAGTTTGATGGAATGATTTTATAAGTAAACCGATTAAAGAAGTAAGTGCATAACAGAATTCTACATTTCTCCAATAACAATAGAAATTAAAATTAATGCTTTGGTATTTGTTTGTCTTTGTTTTTTTTAATGCATTTTTAATGCATCCTTAGCATTTCAAAGTGCATTTCAAACATTAAGTCACTAATTACTACTATATTCTGGGACAGTGAAGTGGCAGGTATTGTGTTATACACAGGGCTGGTAAATTTATTTGCTTCCTCACTCTCACTTCATACCAGGTAAGCAATCAAAATAGAATTTGTAATGTGGACAATATATCCTAATGCAGTCTATTTATTTACTTCATAAACCTGTTAGCCATTATCCTATTTAGTTAAAGCTAAAATAGGTTCTAGGCTCCATATATTCCCCAGCATCCCTCCCTAAAAGAAGTGGAAGGCAGACACACAACATGGCAAGTTAAAGACTGAAATGAAATATTCCTAGTCTTGGGAAAGAGGTGTCTAATACCCTAAAGAAAGCACCGAGGGCATATAATTCCTTAATACAGAGGAATGACTCTTTAAAATGTTCTCTGGATGCTATGTGGAGAAATATTTCTCTACTGAGGAGTTTCCCATCCCTTGAATCACACCACAATCTGTCAGCCTATGCTGTAAGCTCTATAAAACATTTAATTTTTTAAACATACCTTCATATTTATGGCATTATTTCTTATGAACCCTATGAGATATGTACGTCAATCATCCCCATTTTACAGAGACCGAACTTTAATAGAGCAACTTCTGCCCTATATAGAAGGGGCATTAAGTGAACATTTATAACCTAATATGGAAGTTGAAACATAAAGCAATTAACTGGCAACTATGTTCCCACTTAGCAGTTAGATGGCACCATGGTTAGAGCAAATGGCCTGTAGTTAGGAAGGCGATTGTCTTCCTGAGTTCAAATTTGGCCTCAGTCAAATTAGCTGCAAGACTCTGTGTACGTCACTTAACCCTGTTTGCCTCAATTTCCTCATCTGTAAAATGAGCTGGAGAAGGAAATGTCAAACCACTCCAGTAGCTTTGCCAAGAAAACCCTAAATGGGAACGTAAAGATGGGATACAACTAAACAACAACAAAGTTCCCACAACTAGTTAATTGCAAAGTCAAGATAGGAATAAGGTTTTCTAACTCCCAATCTCAAACAATTTCCCTGATATCAAGCTACCCTTGGTGGGTATGGTATTTCCTTCATCACCTACCACAGTACTGTACATAGTAGGAACTTAATAAACAGTAGTTGTTTAATTTAATTAGAATAGTTAAGAGTTATGGGTAAATTGCTTGTACTAAGACTATTGTCTAATGAGAATAAATTGACAGTAAATTGAGTTACTTTACCAATCCTTACACAAGTAGGAAATAATCCTGTGGGAAAAGGATTACAACCCTACAAGAGGGAGATTGGAAAAAAAAAGGTTTCCCAAAAGTCTTAGAGCAGTTTTAAGGTATTAAAGCTTAACTACCAATTAATTTTAAAAGCTTGAAATGAAAATTCAAACTGACAATGAGAATATTCTTTCTTAGGCACTAGTAACAATGGTTATAACTATTAAAGAGTGTTTTAGTAATGTTAGATTTCTATTTTCTGAGCTGTTATCTTGTTTTTTTCTGTTGCAATGCCAGAGATTTTCTTGGATCTTTGCAACAATTGACTTGGCCTTATCATGCACAATGTGAACATAGTAATCAACCTGTGTCTTACAGTTTCTGTAAACATTTGGAACACTAAAAACAAGTAGATCAACAAGAACCAAAGGGTAATGCCATTGAAAACTGCATGTATGTTATCAGCCAAATAAACATGGTCAGTTTTAAGGGATATACGACATCTTCTACGAGACAAACAATAATGCAGGGTATCCTGAAAGTCTTAGATCACTTTTAAAATTCATCAAAGACTTGGAATAGACTGTAACGAGGCATGAGGGACATTTAGTCTCTCAGAGCATGGAGGTAATAACACAAAGTCCCTCTTGTATCACAGAACAGAGGGAATGTCTAAAGGAAAGGGGTCTGTCAAATTGTGAGGCGATATTTTTTTTTTTTTGCCTTTTGGAGGGCAATTAGGGTTAAGTAACTTGCCCAAGGTTACATGGCTAGTTTTTTTGTGTTAAGTGTTTGAGGCCGGAACTGAACTCAACTCTTCCCAACTCAGGGCCGGCACTTTACTCACTGCGCCACCTAGCTGTCCAGAGGCAACAAAATTAATCTGTTCCTTGGTGACCCTTGATTTATCCAGGGGTAGTGAACTTCAGAGATTTGAGTGTCTTCAGATCTTAGGCAACAAGGAGTAGAGTTGATAAAATGCTGCACTGAGAGTCAGGAAGACTTGAGTTCAAATACAGCCTCAAACAGTTACTAGCTGAGTAACCCTGAGCAAGTCATTTCCCCTCTGCTTCATTCTCCTCAACTGTACAATGGGAATAATAATAATAGCATCTAACACTCATGGTTATCATAGCAATCCAATGATTCATTAAGCATTTGGCACACAGCATGCAGTAAATAAATGCTTATTTCCTTCAGAGCAAAAAGCCATATAATCTGTCAATTTCTCCAATAGGTTGAATACTCTGATGGCTCAGAGAATCATAATTATTAGGCAGATCTGAGGGGATCTCCCCAGAGACCCTCCTTAGAAGTAGAATGGTATGACAAAAAGATTACTGCACTGGAAATCAAAAGGTCTGCCTATCAGTCCCTGTTAGGTAACTGATTATTTGACCTGGAGAAAGTCACTCTACCTTTCCAGTATTCATTTTCCTCAACTGCAAAATAAAAAATTTGACTCAATGATACTTAAGGTATTTTTTTTAAGTTTGAAACCCCATGATTTAAATTCTCAGTGGGTCTAGGGAAAGTTGTGGACACCTCTTTATGAATGAAAGAAGGCACTGAACAGGAGACAGTTGGCTTCACCCAGAAGAAAAATCAGTCTAGTGAAGCAAGAGGGAGATTATTCATAGTAGCAGAGTACATTACAGGAATACAATAACTATGGAGAGGGAATTGTGCCAAGGAAGGGTAGTATTGTAGATTTAGAGCAGCTAGTACAAACAAAGGCTACAGGGGTAAGATAATAATAATAAATAGCATTATATGGTGCGTTACATTTTGCAAAATATTTTCTAAATATTATCTCATTTTAGCCTCACAACAACTCTGGGAAGTAGGTAATACTTTTATGCTCATTTTACAGATGAGGAAATAAGGCAAACAGAGGGTTAGTGGCTCACCCAGGTCACACAGCTGGGAAATATCTGAAGCTGTATTTTAACTCGAGGGCTCTGTCCACTGCCCCAATCCCCAATCTACCTTATAAATACTGCTATGGTAGGCCCTTTCTTGAACTAAGCTTTTCCCAGTGTTATGATACTGTGGCTGATTCGTGGTGTGACAGTGATCACATTCCTATGTTTGGGTTGCTGTTTTTCGCTTCTTTTTTAAACAGCTTTTACTACACTGCAGCCAGCATGCTTACAAAAATGTGGTGGGGGTAGGAGTTGGGGTGGGGAGTAGAAGATACGGAGTTGGTACTACCCTACCAACTCTAACTCATATTTTATACTACTTTAAATCTTGAAAAGTATTTGAAATAATCTCATCACAATCTCATGACAAGTCTATGATGTAGTTAATACCTGTGTTATTATTCCCAGTTAATAGATGGGGTAACAGAAGCTCAGAAAACTTAAATGTCTAAACCACTGTCACCCAGATAGTGAAGATGAGAGCAAAAGGAAATGACCCCCCAACCCCCAAGGTCTTGCTGGTTGCAAGTTCAGCATTTTATCCACCTCAATTCACCACACTCTACTGATTAATGGAGAGATTTCAAATGAACAAAACGTTACTCTCTGAAAGACAACCTGGGTACTTTGTGTTACGTTGAACCCCAATGCAAGGGTGACATATGCAAAAGTAAATCCTGTATGCTTTAAAATGCAATGTGTAGCTAGGTGGTACAGTAGATAGAGTGTCAGAACTGGAATCAGAAAGACCTGAGTTTAAATCCAGCCTCACATTTGCTAGCTGGTATAACACTGGGCAAGTCACAACCCAATTTGCCTCAGTTTTCTCATCTGTAAATTCAACTGGAGAAGGAAATGGCAAACCACTCCAGTAGCTTTGCCAAGAAAACCCCAAGAAGTTTCAGAGTTAAACACAACCGAAATGATTAAACGTCAACAATTCCTTGTGTTAAAATTAAATTCGTTAAGCATTTATTAAGTACCATCGAGCAAGTCACTGAACTTCCATATGCCTTAAATTTGTTATCTGAAAAATATGAAGTCAAATAAACAGTCTAAGGCCTATTGAATGCCTTACTAGAATAATAATAACAATAACTGCTTCAACGTCTGTATTGCTTTAAGATGTTAGTAAAAGTGGGGACATGATAACATATGAGTACTATATAAAATAAAATAAGTGCATTAAAATAATAAATACCAGGGTTCAGAAAAAGGTAAGACTGCTAGCAGGATGGGTAAAGGCTTAATGATCAAAATAACCCAAGTAAGTCTAAGATTTCCAACTTTTTGGTATACTGATAGGCCACGGTTGTCCATCCATTCAAGACATCCTCCTTAAGCCCCATGCTACCCACAAAAAGGACTGTGAGGCATTATTTAATAGGGGTTTGGTTTTAAGAACTGTGTAACAGATACAGATGATTGGAGCTGTTCTTGAGAATTGCTAGACTAGAGCATCTAACAAGTTATTTGTTCTTGTGCATTAAACATCAACCTGGCTTCTACAGGAATTGCTTCATATCTAAGCAAGAAATTTAATATCAGATAATAAGGTAATTCATAGAGTACATGATAAAGAAGAAATGTAGTCATCAATAATAGTAATACCAATACATTGAGGAAAAAAGTCAAACAAATATTTCTTTAGTGAAAAACAGCAAAAAAAAAAAAGCATAAATCACACTCTCTACCCATGCCTTCCACACCTTCCACAGTTAGCACACTTTATATCACAGAGCTTCTCTAACTATATATGATCTTTGGAAATCTGTGTGTATCTACCATGAATTCTATCACATTCTTTGCCTTTTCAAAGACCAATCTTTGAGTATAACTGTCCTTCCAATTTAAGAAACAGTGGGAATTCCCTTGGGAACACATTACTGGCATGTCTGATGTCCTGACTCCTTTTAATATTTTCTAATTTATTTCTGCAAGGTGATAGTGATTTCAAAAACATCTTAAGAGAAAAAAACAGATTCTCTGTCTGGTAGTATATAATACTTTAATTTTGATTTTTAAAAAGTATCATAGGGGTAGCTAGGTGGCACAGTGAATAGAACACCAGCTCTGGAATCAGGAGGTCCTGAGTTCAAATCTAGTCTCACACACTTAACACTTACTAGCTGTGTGACCTTGGGTGAGTCACTTAACCCCAATTGCCTTGCCTTCCCCCCTCCAAGAAGACCAAAAAAAAGTATCATATAAAAATTTCATGATCTCCTTTAGTTTCTTTCTTCTTTAGGTTGCCTTCGATTTGTCCTGTATGCATCTTCTTTGTATATACTTGTTTGCATGCTGTCTCTCCCATTAGGCAGCAAGCTTCTTGAGAGCAGGGACTATTTTTACCTTTCTTTGTATCTCAAAGTTTAGCGCAGTGCACAGCACTTAAAAATACCTGTCGATTCAACTTTTCTTGAACTGTTCCAGCGTTAATATTTTAAATACTACGAGGAAAACTAATACACATTCTAGTCTGATCACAGATTTCAAATAATTTCACTCTTTATTCAAACATAGGCCAAAATTTCCTTTTTAGCAGCTACTACTGTGTCATAAGGCAAATGCACCCTTGAGGGTTTCAGTCTTAAGTAGAACCAACTGATCACAGATATATGAGACCTTTTTTGTTCTGCTGAGTCTATTTCTATCCAATCTGCAGCACTGTAGGATTACACGGGGCATCACAAGTCAGACAACAGGATTCCGACTCTCTATTTTTATGGTTATGTTGCAGTTTATGTCACAGTTCAGTCATACTCCCAATCATTTAGATGTAAAAATAATCTATTGCTGAAACATTACCAGTTACATTATTAGGGATGTAAGATATGAACTTTTTTTTTCCCTGGGGGAAATGAGAAAGATAACTTCTATCCTGAATAATAATGAAATGTGGAACATCTGAGGGAAATCCAGTGGTATAACAGTGCCAACAGATCATAATTTATTCAATATACTAGAAATCATTTAATAATGAAGGTTCAAAAAATATGTTTTTTTAAAAAAGAATAAAGGTTCAGGGATTAAAATGTTTTTCATCATGGCTGATGGAAAAAGTATCACTGAATAAAGGAAGAACATGAAACTGTCTTTAAATTTTTTATTGACTCTGGCTGTTTATTTTATATATGTGTGATTGTTGTATGTATGTATACATATACACACACATATATACACCCATACATATACATATATAGCAAATGATAAAAACAGATTTTGGGGGGGGGGAAATGGAAGGCAAGGCAATCGGGGTAAGTGACTTGCTTAAGGTCACACAGCTAGTTAAGTGTCATGTGTCTAAGGACGAATTTGCACTCAGGTTCTCCTGACTCCAGGGCTGGTGCTCTATTCACTGTGCCACCTAGCTGCCCCTACATACAGCTTTTTGTGTTTACTAAGCAAATTTGATCTTAACATCAACCATTTGAGATGAGGCTATAATTATCCTATTTTTTAATATGAGGAAACTAAGGCAGAAGGAAGTTAAGTGATTTGTTCAGAGTCAAAGTTAGTATCCAGGGAAGATTCTGAAGCCAGGTCTTTCTGACTACAAGCTCAACAACTCAATCCATGACACAAAGACGTGATTGTGAATTACCCAGGCAAGAGCCCAAACTTTACACATAGCTCCCAGAAAATAAAATATTTCAGTGAGTACTGTAATCAATAACAATATTATATACTTTTTCTAAATAAGAGCACAGCTACAGAAAAGCATGAGACGATGATGAATTATTCAGCAGGTCTGCTTTGTGGACTTCCATGCTTGAAGTTCTTCTATGACAGAAACGCCTGGCACAGCACTCTCTGACTCCATCTTCTCGTGAATAATCTAAATCTCTTTCCTCCCTCTTGTTCTAAACCTAAGTTATCTAAAGAGCCTAGGGCTCTCTGTAGCTCTTCTAAGGACAAGCTCCATAAAGAGGCTGGAAGTTTCTTAAGTACACTATTTCACTTTCTGACAGCTGTGGCCTCACACACTGCTTTGTTATTTATGTCAGGAAGCATGTGGATGTTATGTGTGCCAACAGATGTATACTAAGACTGGGATCTATAAAACACTTTAGTTTCAGGGGACTGCCAGACAGGTTTTTACAGTGGGAAGGAATGGAGAGAACAATTCGCCTTATGAAAATGATATAATGAATGAATATGGATGGCAAAAAAGACGACTTCCTTTGGTTAAAAGTTAGTAACTTGTATGTTCTTCCTATTAATCGCATAACAAGAGACACTGTTTTAACAATAGGCTCAAAGTAATTCCTCTACTGATAGAACATATAATTGCACTATTGTATGAACAATCAAAGACTCATGGGAGTTGGAAAGGCATAAGGCTTATTAGTTTGCCCATTCCATGGCCTAAGCATTTTGTCCAGTTCAGTTTTAAATGACCCCAGCCCTGGAGTTTCTACCATATCTCCTGGGAAGCAATTATAAATCCAATAACTCTTACTGTTTGAAATATTTCATATTCAGTCTATATTTTCCATGGTTTAATTTCATTCCTTTACTTGACTTCTTTGGCCATCATGAGAATTATAGGTGTGTACAAAATGATTCCTACAGTTCTATAGCAGGTAAGAACATCTTGGAATATTTTTATGCAACTTCATAAGAAATTAACTTGTCTGTTCTAGGAAATGAACCACATCTGCCATTTTCTTTAGAGATAAGCATATGTAAGAATATGCTTTTACTTCTATAGCTACTAACCCTATGGTGCCTTCCCCCAAAAAACTTTAGTTTCAAAAATTGAATTGACTTAAGTGGGCCAGAATCAATTCTCTTGGGAAATCCAGGTATGATTGTTCATGAAAAGTTTTCTTTTGGATGACATTTCTCATTCCACTTAGCCAAATACAGCCAGCAGCATGGGTCTTTCAACTGCTGGACTCCCACCACATAGTGCAGCGATCAAAAAAAATTACTATCTGATCACCAGAAGGGGCTGTTCAAAGAATAAGGTCAGCTGTTTCTGACCTAGTTTTTAGCCTATAGGAGTCTGTATCAGAAAAATAAAAGTTAGCTTTACTTCAATGCCCTTCTCTAGGAGGCTGCAAGTCTCAGTGAGTGGAGAAGATAAGGTGTTACTAAGCCTCTAACATCTTTCTCAACATCACAGAAAAATGAAAAGTGATCCTGTATTCCTTGGCCTGCACTATTTTACTGATAATGCATTCAGAGAAGATCATTTCTGTCAAACACACTACTGCTTCCACTACTATAAACTGAGAAAACAGCATTTGAGCTCACAACCAGTGAAACAGAAAATCTTTGTTAAACGCACCATTAAATTATAATAGCAAACTTTGGAAAAGTTAACCAGGAAAATCTATGCAAAATTATTTATGTACAAACTGTACTGTCATGGTTTCCCATGGTCCCCCAGGTTCTCCCCATATTTCAACAATGACTCTAAACAGCCAGGCCAACCAAGTTTGGCCTGCAAAAATTAATCAGATCCCTGTATAAACAGTGACTCTGTAAGGTTTGGCTCATGAAGTCAGAGGAGTAGAAACCAACGACACGTTTTCACACATTTGGTTACTGTGGCAACTCCCTGTGCATGAATGAGAATCAAACTGTATCAAACAGAAATAAGTGCATACTGATTTTTACTCAGCCCTGACTAAACCAAAATGAGAAAATAAAGAACGTCATTTCCAATTGAGTGCAACACACCAATTGTTCATAAATTTTAAGTGTTCAAAGAAAAGGAACCAACCTTCACATGAATACAATATTTATTAAAGAAAGTATCTGTGAGAGCATTTCCAAAAATTATCCCATAAACTATCTATAAGAATTCTGTAAAAGATAAAATGTAAAAAAAACTGTTTTGAAAAAAGGGAAAATAATTCTGCAAGAGTCCCTTATATGACAATGCATGGTTATTAAAATATCTATATTTGGGGCGGCTAGGTGGTGCTGTGAATAGAGCACCGACCCTGGAGTCACGAGGACCTGAGTTCAAATCCGGCCTCAGATACTTAACACAAAACCTAGCCGTGTAACCTTGGGCAAGTTACTTAACCCCAATTGCCCTTCAAAAAGAAAAAAAATCTATATTTGTCCTAAAATTTTTAATTATACTAACAAGAATAATTTAGTAACCGTTTTAAACTGCACCAAAATCCATACTAATAATATCTCATATGAAACACAGAATTCTACACCTGAAAATGAGGCAAATGCAAAATTATTTAATCATATACTAAAGCAGTCAGGTATCTGAAATTCCTGATTATAACTAGTCTTTACAAAAAGCACAGCAAAAGATAATTTTCTATTTCCTCAATTAAGTCTTAACTGAATTTCCTGACTCAGCTAGTTTTGTTGCCCTGTAAGAGTACTTTTTTTTTTTACCTTTTGTGTATATGTGCACATATTATATGCAATCTTGAATTATACTGACTGTACATGTCTTTGCTACAAGATTGTAAGTTCCTTTAGAAGCCCTTCATTCCAATCTGTCAAGAGTTTTGTATCATATTATAGACTAGTGACCATTCTCAAATGTTTAGCATGAATAAATGATTCTTTTGTCTTCCTTCATCCATCCATAGATAAAAATTCTTAAGAGAACTGAGTCATGTTTCTACTTCTAACACATCTTTGTTCTTTAGAGGCAACATGAAATAGTGAAGAAGATACTAGCTTTGGTATTAGAAGAAATAAATTCAAGTTCTGCCTCTGATATCTACTAGCTATATGACAATTAACTTTGCACTGCCTTAACTTCTTCAACAGTAAAATGATGGGGTTAAACTCTATGGACTCTAAGATCCATTCCGCGTTGACATCTTTGACCATTTGATTCCCAAAGCATTATGTAGCATTCCACTAGCAGCCTCCTTCTAGGCTGACATTGTTCCAATAGCCAACAGTCTTTTGGTATTGTCCACTATGAATCTGTACTATTTTTCTTTCCATTTTGTTCACAACCTAATCAGAGCAACTGTCAAATGTCTTGCTGAAATCCAGAGAGACTCTAATAATGACTTAAATTTATATAGTGCTTAAAGGTTTTACAAAGCACTTTCCCCACAAAAAGCAAAGACCTCTATAAGTAATGCAATTATCATCATGTCCTTACTTTACAAAAAAAGAAACTGAGGCTCAGAAAGATTGGGTAATCAGCAAATGATCACATAAACATCTGGGATAGGATTCAAATCCAGGTCTCATGACTTCTAGTCCAGTGTTCCATACACTTTAAAAAACTGCTTCTTAAGGCTAGGTCTACAAGCTTTCCTGACAGAGAAGTGAAATAACATTATTAAAAAAGGGGAGGGGTAATGAGATCTGACATGACTTATTCTAAGTATATGTATGCTGGATCCTGATAATAATCACTTCCTTTCCTAAGTGTTCACAAACCATCTGTTTAATCACACATTATAGAATCTTATGGAGACTGATAGCAAGCTCTCCTCTATACAACTGCCAGATTTCTCTGTCTAAAAGTTGGCATATTTTTCAATCAATTCCAGTTCACTGACACCTCTTCCATCCTTCACAACACCTCAAATATGGGTGACAGTGGATCTTCAGTTTCATCTACCACATCTTCACAGAATCATTGTGGGGAACATATTTTGTAACTATGAAGTACAAGGAGAGGCACATGACAAGGCAGCAGTGTCAGCACCTGGCATCCAATTAAAATGGTAATAGGTAATGTTTACTAAAATAAAAACAATATGATTTATACAGTATTAATTTGTAGTTTTCTAAAATAATCTGGGGTCCACTGAAATTCATTTCTATTGACTTGAGAACAGTGGCAATGGGGGAAAACAAAACTTATGATCAGGATAATCTCAATTCAAGTTGAGCTTTTGACACATACTGGTTATATCAACTTGAAAGCCATTTAACTCATCCATAGCCAGGCAACCCTCAAGAACTAGAAAGTGTAATTCAGGTGCTGATCTGCATTAATAGAGGGAGTTTTCTTTCACTGGGTGTTCCCTATACCAATGAAACCACAATTGTGATCTCTTCACTTCCACCAAAAAAAAAATGCTAATACAAATATGACCTATCAATATTATTGACTTCAAATGTATTGACTTTGGGTCCAAAGTAATTTAAAGCACTGTTCTCTGATTAGCTCCTCACCTACCTTGGATTTCATTTCTTTTTTAACCATATTTGTTCTATTCTTTCCATAAGATCATAACTGATAGAAAATTTTAAAGGAAAACAGGAGATGATTAGCATTGCTTTACAGTAGCTAAGTGGCAGCAGTGGATAGAGCACTGGGTTTAGAATCAGGAAGACTTCTTTCTGAGTTTGAATCTGGTCTCAGACATTTACTAGCTATGTGCTAGGGCAAGTCATTTAATTCTGTTTGCCTCAGTTTCCTCCAAATGTGCTGGAAAAGGAAATGGCAAACCAGTACAGTATCTTTGCCAAGAAAACCTCAAATGGGGTGATGAAGAGTTGGACATGACTGGAACAGATGAACAACAAAACATAACTTTATCGATGGCATCTGCTAACATTACAACCCCAGCCCTTCCATGTAAATTTAAATGTTTGGAATGTGTTGTTTGTTTTCTTGTTTTAAACTACTTTCTTATGCTCAGTGTCTGGTTTGAAATTAAAAATTCTCTGACTCTGAGCTCATTTTTTAGGTGGTATTGAAGAAGAATGGCACTGTAATGGAATAAAACAGAAAGTACCTATTACTTCTCTAATGTAACAGTTTATTAAGCCTAACTATTGAAACTCAGGATATGTAAATATGAGTTCAATGGAAGCATTACCACAGACATAAACCTAGGTGGATCTGGGGGACCTATACATAGAGAATAACTTACTAACTCACAGCCATGTACAAAAGTGGTATGATAAGTTGTTGTTTTTTTAATTATCATATCTAATGAGGGAGCTTCTCCTTCTCCTTGCCCCATGCACTGGGAGAATATCCAAGAAAGCCATGAAAAAAAATCACTACATATCTTTGTGTGAAAAATGCCTATGGTCTTGATCAAAATAATCAACTGCTGGAGGGGAACTAAAAAGTTTGGCTATGATTTTATAAACAGCCAGGCTGTCTAGTGTCTTTTATTTTCTGAATTAGATGCTTTTGGATTCAATTATAATGAATCAGTTTGTTTTAATTTATTTATAAGCCTTTTGGGGAGTACTTTTTATTTATGCAAATAATAGTAATCTGACTGTCAGATATATAACATCAAACCAGAGTTGACATGATTCAAGTATGGAAAGAAAGCTCCCTTCTTATATAGGTTTTAATATTCTCTGCTAAGCTTAAGTCTCTGGTTTCATGCAGGGAAATATATGGGAAACCAAGATATTTGATTAAATATACCCTGGGGAACATGTGCATTGACAATCAAGTTGGAGCATATCAAAGACTTCAGCTCTTTTATTATCAGAGCATATGGCTATGCAACTAGACTATCCAAACAGTAAGGTTTGAACTTTCTTAAAGTTATAGAAACTATGTTGAAAATTGTGCAAACTTGATTACATATAATTATAATACGTATGTATATATGTAAGGTTGTATGTACATGCATGTGTGTAGTAACATAATATATAACAAAATTATATGTGTGTGAATATATGTATACATACATATATTATATGTCTATCATATTACATATGGATATATAGATGTCCAAGTAGTATTTATATTTAAAGTGATTCCTACAGGTTTGTAGATAGTAACTGATGTTAAAGAGAAAGGAATATAAATAAAACAAAATGATAAGAAAGTAATTATTAATATAACAAATTATTATTTGACATAAGAAGGATAAAGATTCAAGTTGTATTATGGAGAATACCTTCTCTCTCTCCTCCTTAATTTTTTATATTAGAGCAAAATAAATATAACCATGCTTTCTAAAGTAGAAAAAATTTATCAATTTCAGAAATGATCTTTTACTGTGTGTAGGGTCAAACAGCCCACTGCACTCTAGGGAGCAGTAGAAGCAGGTACAATTTACAAAAAGAAGAGAAAGTAACTTGTCTCAGAAAGGTAAAACACCAAAAAAAAAAATTACCAATCAGTCGATTCACCAAAACATTTAAAGACCAGCATTACATTGTAGTAAGCTTTTGGCGGAACCCTAGTTTTGAAAAAGTCTGATGTAGACTACATAAATTGACATGAAGATTGATAAGGCCATTTTTCTAATAACATATGGCAGTAAATCCAGATGCCAAGTGTCAGTAGCTTAAACATTTTACTACTTAAATATAAGCACTTCAGAATGGGAAATCTAATACAAAAGCCCACTAGATAATGTTGGCAAAGGTGAACTGGAAGATATTGCATGTCACCTGACTCATTCTTAGGTTTGCTGAGGTAATTCCAAATTTTGGATCACATCTTAAACTACTGAGTATTGGAGACAGTCTTTATATGCCTACTCCCATGTCTATCCAGCACATAATTGTCTCTCTATTTTATCAGTCAGCCAGTCCCTAACTCCTATTTTCAACAATCAATCAACAGATAGTGAATATCTTATATGCAATAACTTTTCTATTTTACTATTTATTATTTCATGCATTTCTATCCTGTCTCTAACCAACTGACTTCCATATTTGTTCTCGGTGGTTTTATTTTATCTTATCCCCCACAGACCCTGGCACAGAATCTAGCTTTCAGCAGACTCTTCAGGGGGAAGAGAACTATGGTAGTCTTCTGTGACAGCTTCAAACATTGACCCCAAATTTCAAACACTAGTGTTTGTATATTAGTAGCCTATACTCTGTGTTATAAATGTGGACAAGTATCTATCTTTAGTGTCAATGCTTTAATATATTCATTACCTAAGAGCACACAACCCTTTTCTATTCTATTGATTGTAAATAGAAAACAAGATGTTGCTAAATTTAGCTTGGATTTGGCTATGAACTAGCACTACATAAGTGTTAGGTATGCAAAGTCATGCATAAAATTGTTAAGTTGCTAAGTTTAGAAAAAAAATGCAGACTGGAAAGAAAAGATGCTTAACACTGCCATTCCTAATTTAATAAATTCAATCTAGTAAATTGTAGTAGTGTCTCAGAAGAATATTCTTCATTGTTTGACGTTAGAACAATAAAACCAGAAGACTATGATGATTTTCTCTGTCACTTTTAATTCTAAAGAAGAGTGCAAAAGTTGCACTTAGGGCTCACAAGGTCTGAAGCTTTACATGAAAAGGTTCTATATAAAAAATATTGTTAATATTTATCAGACCACAGCAAATCATTAAATTTCTCAGGCATACAAAAATTAACTTTTACATATCACAAAAAAGGAAACAATTCACAATCCATCAAACTTTCACTCAGACTAGATAATATCCATTTGATGTGATGATCTAACCCATTTGCTTTAAGTCAATATCTTTTTTCTCCAAAATGCTGACATTCCCTTGGGCCAGGAAAATAAAAAAGGTTGACACATATACTTTAAATAAAGGGCTGAGGACCAACTGGGCATCTTTCCATTTCCAATTTGTTTTCTGGAGTCTGTTCACTAAACAGCAGCATCCTGCAAGTCCTCTACCCTTTGCAAATATCAATGTTTCTTATGATCCTCCCAGTGGTAGATATTAAGCAGAATTTCAACAGGAAACTTACATTAAGGGACTACTGGATGCTCAACAGTCTAAAAAAGTCACAATCAAATGTATTGGCATTAGTACTAGTTAGATTTGCATATGCATAAATACAAATTTTATTCATGTAAAACAGGAAGGCCCTCAGCTTTCTCCCATGTAACCAGAAGTAATAGGACAACAGAGAAGCAGTGGTTTGTGATTTCATATCCACTGCTTCAAGTAGAAGCAAATGGTTTGTTTTAAAACAATAGATAACAAAATCTCATATAAAAATGATAAATTCAACTTAGCTCAAGAGAATGCATAGTGATAAACTAAATCACATTGTAGATAACTGCTCCAATCACTTTTTATCCAACATTTTGTGGCAATCCATACTCACATCAGTGATAAGTCATGACAAAACTTTTATTCTCATGGCCTTCTTCTCACGGAAAAGCTCTGATTCAGAAATCATTTCAATATCTAATACCCCTGCTAAGCTTCTGGATCATATTACTATCTTATATTGTGGTATTGTAGGAACATTGATTTAGAAGACTGATACAGACTGCTCATAACCATAGGGAAAAGAAACAAAGAACAAGAAGAAATATGGAGACATCAATAGATTAGTACAAAATATGCTGGAAAGGAAGACAGACTGCAGTGACAGTAAAATAGATACGAAAAATGAATAGCAGATATTCCAAAGAGGATTAAAGGCATATTACAAGCACAGAGCAATATCATGAGAGTACAAAGCAAGAATGCAAATTTAAAGTAACAATTGTCAGACTATTTATTGTAAAATGTTTAGTTCTCAGGAGAAGTCAAATCCTAAAAGTGGCAAGTATTTTTTAAAATATGAGATAGAGAACTAAAAGGAATCTCAAAGATCATTTAGTCAAGGACTTTACTTTGGACAATTCAGGCTATCATCATCTCTTGATTGAACTCTCCCAATTGCATTCTAATTGGTCTTCCTGTCTCAAGTCTCTCTCTCCACTTCAATACCTCCTCCATAGAGCTGTAAAAATAATTTTCCTAAAGTACAGGTGTGACTACATTATCCCTCTTTTCAATAAATGCCAATGGCTTCCTATTATTTATAGGGAACAAAAATAAAATCCTTTGTTTGGTATTTTAAACTTTTCATAACCTGGTCCTATCTACATTTCCAGACTTCTTATACTTGATTCTCATTTACACCTTCTATGACCAAGTCTGCCCAATTGCTGTTTCTCCAACATGCCTTTGCAGTAGATATCCTTCAATCCTGAAATCCTCTCCTCCTTACCTATGCCTCTTAGAAGCCCTGGCTTACTTCAAGACTCAGTTCAAATTCTACCTCTTTCAGGGGGGGTTCTACTGGCCTCTGGAGATGCTACTACCTTCCTCTTTAAGATCATCTTCCATTACACATGGGTGTATGCATATATTTGCATATACATATACACACATATATACTTTCAGTTTCTAATTATTTATAGAGTATATCCCTCAGTAGAATGTGAACTCCCCGAGGGAAGACATTTGTTCTCACCTTTCTATAGCATTTATAATACAGTATGGCACTTAAGAAAGTGTAAGAAACTTACATTTCCATGTGCTTCTAAGTTTCTACCATAACTATATCCTGGTCTTTCTATTTTCCTTTGAAAATGAAATATCTCTGGCAATAGACTTTTAAAAGGGTGTAATCCTTTTGTCTACTGCTAATTTTGATTCCTCAATGCCTTATAACCACTTATAATAAAACTTATTATTTGATATAATATTATTATGCTTATCATTGATGCTAAAAATCAAAAGGTTACTCTACAGAAAGATTATTTTTTAAACAAAGTAATGATTTATTTAACAACCAGCTTTCCAGCTAATGTATCTATTACAATAACGTCAATATAGAATAGTATCTATCTTACAAGTCCTAGCCAGGGGTGGGGAACCTGTGGCCTTGAGACCATGTGCCAAAGGTGGCCTTCTAGGTCCTCAAGTACAGCCCTTTGCAGAAAGTTTGGACTGGGTCAGAGGGCCACACCTGAGGACCTAGAGGGCCACATGTGGCCTTAAGACCACAGGTTCCCTATCCTTGTCCTAGACCAATGAGAATATTCAAAAACCCAACAAAAATCTAGCTTTTAAACCAATTGTGGAAGGAAGCAGTCTTAAAAAATGTATCAGTAAGAGATCAGAGTTTAGGGGAATAAAATAGAGCAAAAATGTTTCAATTGACAAACAGGATATAAGGCAAAGCAAAAACATGTAACTGAATCCTAAAATATTAGATTTTGAAGAGACCTCAAAGGTCAATTAGTCCTGGTCCCAAGATGTTTAGACTCAGGAAGGACCTTAGAAATTATTTTAAAATTTACTAATTATTTAAATTATTTTTCATTATTAGTTAAAGAAACTAAGCCACAAAGAGATGATAAGGCTAGTCCAAGCTAGCTAGTGGTCCAACCCTTTCCGTTTTACAAATAAGAATAGAGAATAAGTACAAGAAACTTGCATAGTTCACACTGTAGTTAGAAACAGCTAGAAATCCAGTCTCTTCTAACTCCAGTTTACCACGTGTTACCTTTTTTTAAAATTCTAATATTATTTGCATCACTATGTAATGACATAATGTTTACAGTATTATATTCCATGCCCAAAAACACTGAACAAAAAAAAGAAGGTTTTGTCAATTAATCAGCTAACATTTATTAGAAATCTATTCAGGTCTTGTGTTAATGAGCACTTGGGAAACAGAAAGAAAAGGGATGGTGCCTGTTCATCTTTAGGTTAAACATATAAAAATAGGTGTTAAAAAAAGTCAAAACAGGGAGAGGTCAAACAGTCAAAGGAAGAACACTCTTTGATTACAGTTAACTGTACATTAAGAAGAAAAACTATTAGGCCTATTAGAGACAGAGTGGTGCCTGGTTAGGAGAGTAGCTTTGGTATCAAAGGACCTGGGTTTACATTCTATCTCGGCTGATTACTTACCTGTGGGACTGTGAGCAAGTCAATTAGCCTCTGGTCATTGGTTTTCTCACCTGTAAATAAAGGGGCTGAACTAGATGGCCTCTAATTTCCTTACCAATTCTAAAACAATGATCTCACATTGTCTTGCTGGAGTAATCACAGGCAGCCTTTTGAATGAAATAATCTAGATGTGTTAGTTTTTTGTCTTAAACAATAACATTGGTGTGAATGTAAGATCACAACATCGTATACTTTGAGCTGGAAAAGACATTAGGGCCTAATTCAACGATGCCATTCCTTCCCCATTTTACAACAGATAAGGGAGTTTGAGCCTAGAGAGAAGCTAAATGACTTGTCCAATCACAAAAGTTGGAAGTAGCAGGAACTTGAATTCAGGTATTCTAACAATATGTCTGGTATTCCTTCCACTGGGCCACAGTAATATCCTCAATCAAAATAACAGAAAGATCAGAGAACTAAAAGAAATAATGTGTGAATATTTGAAAAAGCCAAGCTTGTTCAGAAACCTGGTCATTGCATCACTAGCATTTTGTAAGGAAAAGAGTGCTCTGATTGGCTGGTAAAAAGCATCATTGCTTGATGAACACCTAATACAACATCCACTTGCCCTAATTGTAGGCACGTTTTAGGTAGTCTTCTCCCAGAAGACAAAACCAAGTTCAATGGGTAGTGTAATGGAAATGCTAATTTAAAGATCTTCCCTGCCCCTAGGCTAAAGTGCACCTGGAGCCTGGGGTGGGAGGCTTGTTTTTCAGTAGATACTTTTTGATTGGCCAGTGGGTCCAAAAGGTTGTTACTTTCTGTGAGCCAGGAGAAGGCTATATAAGCCCTGATGTGTAGCTTTGTGTAGCTTTGTTTTGGGGGCTCACTTTGAGAAGTGTTCTGTGATTTGATATGGATTCTGGGAAGCCGTTGTCTGGAGCGCCCCCCCTTCCCCCCCCCCCACTTTGAAAAACCCAGATGTTGACTAGGTATGCATGTAATGGTTGGACAGCTTGGAAATCTGTCTACTTGATCTGTTTCTGTCTTAATGATTCTGTCTGTATACTTTGAAGTTCGGGATGCTGACCTTTTTCCCCTGAACTAGGTAAACGATACATGTCTGACTGATTAAAGTAAGCTTGTTAACCCATTTTGAGTTGCTTTCCTTTATCAAAGCAGATCCAAGAACCTGTATGGGCAGCCACCCTGAGGACGCTTGGGGTGCTTGCTGCCACAGGTAGTTGTTGAAAAAAGTAAAAATTTATGCTTTTATATCAAAAAGATCTTCCCAACAATTAGAGTATCTAAAATTGAAATGAACTAATTCAAACTGGCTTTGTTGCCTTTGCTCACATAACACTCCTGTCAGAGCCCTTCTCAGATTTACAGGTTGAAGGAATCTAAGAAGTCATCTAGTTCAAGTCATTCATTTTACAGATGAGGAAATTCAGACATAAAGTAACTAAAGACTTACTCAATTAGTAATTGACAGAACTGTTATATGAAGTCACTTTAAACCCTTTACCATTTTTTTGGTCCTAGTCTTATCTTACACATACTTTCCCGTGCCCATACTGTGTCTCATTCCTATAGGAATCTTGCTATCGGTGATCTATGAAATCAACCCCTTTTCGGTATGAGCTGACAGTGACATGGCACTACACTTTCATTTAAACTGTGACACCAAAAGTAGCATTCCTGGCTTCCTGGTATCCTTCAAATCCCCAGTGGCTACTTAGTCTGTTCTAGTCCTTGATACTTAGTGAAGTCACTATAATTAAACTCATTTCAAAGAAACCTATCTGCCATTTGATTGCATTGTCTGAAATATCTATATCTATGATAATTTAATTTTGAAAAACAGAGGGGGAACAATAAAGAGAATGAATTTCATGTAGCCTCTAGGACCTGCATTGGCAATTTGTTGTCCAAATTTATAAAGCAAAAAGCCAGGGGAAAGAATCTCTTTAGAGCATAAAGAGTAGGAAAGGATAACTTTGCTTATGATATTAATTAATGGAAGGAGATTGGGGAGTGGGGTAAATGGCCTGATACCCTTGCTTGCTGTATCCCTTAAGAACTGGAAGATGTTTATTTCACCACAGCCATTGCTCACGGCATAGGGACCTGCAACTCCTTTGTCAGTACTTAGTGCCATGCTCCCCCACTGAGGCCTCCCTGCAGGAGTTTCACAAGATAGAAAATTCACTTAGGTTACTTGCTCTAGATAAAAGTCTGGAATGGTAAACTCAAATCCTGAGAGCCTCTGCTACGTACTTCATTTAGACAGTGAGAAATTCTCACTGCACTAGAGGGAAAATGACCCCAAAAAAGACAAGCTGAAGGCTGGCAGGGCAGCAGGAAGTGTACTCCTGGATGTGTTTTGAATTTCCAATTGTAACTACTCTTACAAACTGAAAATGTTTATTGCCTGAACTATGAAAGAAAACAAAAACCCCCCAACCAATCAACCTCTTTCTGAGGGTCCTGAAGTGCTAAGTCGTATGAGTGCATTATTTGTGTGGTGTAAAAATCATTTCTTGTAAAACCAAGAGGAAGCTTTCTTTTGCATTTCAGAACTTGGGATGGGTTTTCATTTTCATTCTCAAAACAAAGGCTTAATCTGCTTAGCAAACAAAATCTACATTATCACATGGTAAACTGGCTTATGCATTCATGAAATTATAAATACTTTAGCTTTAAAATCTATGTAAATTATATCACCTCACAGGAAACGAAGGAAGTCAGCAATTTTGAGGAAAACATGTATGTCTGCTTTGATTCAACATTGGTTTAACTAGCAAGGAAGCTCTGCTGAGTACAGTGAGACCTTCACCTTCCACCCTAATAAAAATATGTGTGTCTCAGAAGGCCATGTCAATTTGCATAGAATAGAACTATATTCCTAAATATAGTGTTGTCTTTTAAAAAAAAATTTTTTTTTTTAATCATATGAGGGGCGGCCAGGTGGTGCAGTGAGTAAGAGTGCCGGCCCCAGTGTCGGGAGACCTGGGATCAGTTCCGGCCTCAGATACTTGGCACCCACACAAAAATAACTGGCTGTGTAACCTTGAGCAAGTTACTTAACCCCGACTGCTTAAAAAAAATCATATGTACAATAGATGGAGGTTAGCACAAAGGCCATGTCTATTTAAATGAAAGCATCTAAGAATATTATGTTTATTATATTCATGGGGTCACTTTTTCCTAAAATCCCTAATCAGGGTCTTTGGTAATACTGTTTTGCATAGTGTCTGACTTAATGGATCAAAGAATTTCAAATATATTTCTTAGCTTAGCCATGGAGATAATCTGTCTATGGGTCAAAATTTTTTTTAAATATAACATTATGAAAATATCACACTGATAAGTTATTGTCAACATCTTAGTTCGACCTTTGATGGATAAAATAAAACCAGGAAAGACAAAAGACCTATTAAGCAATAGTACTTTATATTCAAAGGTAGAGAATAAAGCAGGTGTATAGGATTGCTGAGTATATGTGTGATGTATCTGTGTCTTGGTTTTTGCTTCACTAACTACAGGATTCATTCGAAAGAGTCCAACTATCAATAGAGGAATTATGAGAGTATACATGAGGGCAGCATTACATTTCAAAAAGAAATAGACTGGGCATTTAAAAAAAATAGTAACCAGCCGGTCCCAGCAAGATATTCCATGGTAATACTCTGTTTAAACTGGTCTGTTCGCTCACAGTGAGAGAAGGTTTCCAGCTGATATGTTTGATTGTGCTAGCTGATATGTTTTATTGCTCTCATATAGACAATGAAAATCCCATAATAGGGAAAACTGCATAGCTTCTTACTTGGAATCAAAGTTGGCCTCTGGCTACTGAGTATGCCCAGCTGAGAAAACTAGCTTCAGACCTCTATGAGGTCTAAAAGAGTATAGCAATAGAGGAAGATAGAAAATGGATATTTCATTAAGACAGATGAATTCAAAAAGAGCCAGAATACAGAGAAAGTTAATGAGGGAAAACAGAGCGCAATGGTGCAATTATTACCAACATAAAGCCAAAGTGCTTTGGGCCCTATATCTCAGCTTAGGTTCAGTCCCCCATGTTTAACCAGATGATCTGCCAACATCTTCCTTCCCCATTCTTTTCAACAACTTCTCTCCTACCTGAAATATCTTTCAGTTGAACTTCAGACTTATTGACTTAAATTACTCCCCTGACTCTTACTAAAACACACTTCATAGTTTTCTAAATTGAAACAAATCACATAGAAAAAAAAAAATCTCTTTACATGGGGGGGAGAGGGGAATTTTATAATCCACACATATTTATATGTTCTACTTCCTCAATTCTCACTATATTTTTAAGGGATCATTATTTATGGTAGATAGAGGGGTAGCTGATTTCACCCACATGTCAAACCATGTCCACTTTGGGAACCATGATCTGTAGCATGCAGGGCCAGATCTCTAATTTAATCAGAATATAAGGCTATATGCTTTACTCTTACAAATGGAAATTCACTCAAATTTAGAGTAGTTTTTCCGGTAATGGTGACAGAACACTATTGATATACCTTTGTTATATCACCCAAAACTGGATGACACAAGTATCTGCTCAATGGTGGGGTAAGGGTGTGGAGTGTCATTGACAATGGGCCATATCAGACATCAGACCTTGACATTTAACTAAGCTAAATCAGGAAGAAACATATAGTGTTATAGCATGTCACTTTGCCAATACTTGACAATCATTTCTAAACTCTGACTCAGTTCTAAATTCAAGAAAGGAAGAAGAGAGGAGAAAGTAGAATTATAGGAAAGGAAATGATTATGGAATTACATTCCTAAAATGAGTATTCTACAAATGCAGTGTATTTGGGATTGTTTTCTTTCATAAAGCTGACAGCTTTGTCTACATTTTCAGAAATACATAGAAAACCAGTTTAAAACTTTCTGTCCTATTTGAGCCTCAAAACATAGTCACTTTTCAACAATGTAAACAAGAAACACCTCCTGGGCTCTCAAGATATTTGCCTGTATTATTCCTTTGAATTTTTCAATATTTAGGAGCCTAGCTAATGATTCTTTGAAATTAGTTGTGATTGAATTCAAATGTCACTCAATAATGCATAATATTTCCCAGAGGGTAGTCTGGTAAAATCAGAATCACTGAAAGTGGAGTAATGTTTTACAATGGGGACTAGACTGAGGACAACATTAGGGTTCTAGTTCCAAATCTACTATTAATAATTAAATAATCTTGAACCAGTCATTTTGGCATCTCTGAACTTCACTTTCTTTAAATGTCAAATAAAGGAGTTGGTCCCTTCCAGATCTATTATTCTATGAGTTTTATTTGATTGCTTCTGCTGGGATGCTGAAGAAGATGAGAAGAAAATGGGAGGCCTAAGAAATTCAAACTAGTCTATCATTTGCAATGCTGATCTGTTTTGACAATCTACTGGGACCAGTTTTACATGGACAAGTTTTATGATTAAGGCCATATCTTTTAATACTATTACACTGAGCTTTTTATTATCTCAGGGACTCGCTACCAGAGGTCTCTGTTGGATTTCTGGATAGCTCACTGTGAAGCATGGTTCTGATATTATTATTATAGGAGGCAGTTACCCAAAGAGTCATTTGTATTAAATCAACCCAGCACATTATTTTTGTCACCAAGTCCCCTCATTCACTCTTTGTTATTGATTTTGAGATTTTACTTCTGACCTACCAGACTCTGCATGAACTATGTCCATCTTAAATTGCTATTCAATATTCCCTGGTCAGTCTTTAAGAGCTAAACTGACTTGCAAGCTGTTGCTAAATCCTGTCCTGGTATCACTAGCCCCCTAGGTTTTTCTAGTTTGCTCTTTCTACCTTCAGAATTAATAGATTGAGAAGATTAGGTCAATTGGCATTTTTGAGGTGAGATCAAATTAATTTTCTTTGGCTTGTCTTGTAGCATCTCACTCTTGGTGCATTTCTTGCTGATAAGAAGATTATGATGCTGGCTCAGGCTCAGAAACATATCAACTCCAAATATATTTATTTACTGAATTGGTTACCTTTTAGCACTCTAAACCACAACAGGCATGACCATTTATAAAATTGGAGCTCTTCATTTTAAAATTGCTTCAAGAGGATAATAATACTAAGATCTTAATTAATGAAAATCAATTTTGAATTAATGTGAAATTTCACAGTGATAAAGGTGAGCAAAAATAGAAACAATCCATTTATTTTCCCCTTTAGGTGTTGCCTCCTATGTAAAAACCAAACAGAAAATCAGTAAATATTACTACAATTCTCTAGATAAGCTGTTTTGTGTATTCAGTGGGACACCTGTGAATGTTTCCAGGCAGAATGAAAAGAGCTAGTAGACTGAGATAACTGGGGAAGATGCTAATAAGAAAGCTATATAACATGGGGAGCAGGCTCCCAGAAGACAAGGATGGATAGAGAAGAGAGTAAAGATAGAGATTACTATCTTTTTCAACTCCTGCAGATAGTGCCACCCCAATAACACATCAAATGATGATGTTCCAGGGAAATAATAACTAGAGTGCATATACTATATACATATACATATATGTGTGTATATATATATTACGTATATATATACATATATGTTCACAAAGCACTTCACATATGCTAGCTCATTTGAAAAGGGAGTTCCACAACTGGGAAATATTTGAAAACTAAAGATATATAGGCTCCATTTCCTTCCACAGAATTATCTAGATTGGTCACTTCCACAATTTTACTTCCCTGTAGACTAAATAAACTCTCATATTTTTTTAAATGGACAACAGAAACAAATATAATAAATCTGTAAAATAAATCTCAAAATATAAATCATTGAAATCTACCAAAATTTGAATGACATAAATCACTTTCTAAAAGTAAGACAGTGGTTTATGACTAAGAAAGCATTTCCTCAAAGAAGTGTTGTTATTATCCAGGATTAAGCTCTCAAATCAGTCCACTGAATCCTATTTATTATTAATAATAGTTAATGTCATTACATATTACAATAGAGAAGCAGCATGCCATAGCTGATGAATTTCTAATCTTGTAGGCAGAAGATATATTCAAATTCCACCTCTGATTCTTACTAGGTGGATGATTCTTACATACTTACTATGACCACATGTGACACAATTTTTCAGAGTCCTCAGACAGCTCTTTAAGACAATAAATTATAAACAGCTTCCATAATAAGGTATGATACTGAGAAAATCACAGGTCCTTGATCTATTGATATAATCATAATGATAATTCACGTTTATATGGCACATTAACTTTTAAGGAATGATTTCTTTACAACTGCCATGTGAAATCAGTCAATAAACATCTATTAAGGACCTACTATGGTGCCAGGCACTATGCTAAGCACTAGGGATACAAATAAAAGACAAAAGACACCCCCTGCTCTCTAGGAGGCTGAAGTCTAATTAGGAAGAGGTACATACAAGATATATACAGGGTAAATTGGAAACAGTCAGAAGAGGGAAGGCATAAGTATTAAGGGGAATGAGGAAAGGTGTCTTTCAGAAGGTGGGATTTTAGCTGAGACCTAAGCCAGGAGCCAGAAATGAGAATTCCTACTCATGGGGGATAGTCCATGAAAATTCCTGGAATCAGGAGATAGAGTGTCTTGTTAATTGCAAGGAGTCCAGAGAATATTGTGTGGAGGGTGGTGAGGGGAGAGGAAAGGTTGGAAAATTTGGAGTAAGATGCAGATAAGGACATTGAACGACAAATAGAGGCTTTTATATATGATAGGGAACGACTGGATTTTGTTAATGGTTTGGGAGATGGGGAAGATAGTGATGGGGATAGGAATATGACATGGTCAGATCTGTGCGTTAAAAGATCACTTTGGCAGTTGAATAGAGGATAAAATGTAGTGGGGATAGACTTTTGACAGGGAGAACAATCAACAGGCTATTGTCATTCCAAGCATGGAAATAACGAGAATCTGCAACAGGTTGGTGGGACTGCCAACAGATTGAAAAGGGTTCATTCAAAAGCTATTACGAAGGTAAAACTAAAAGGTCTTGGATATAGATTGAATTGAAGCAAGGAGAGTGAGGAGTGGGAAATGACACATAGTTTGGAAGCTTGTTATTGGGAGGATGGTGTTTCCTTCCACAGTAACAAGAGAATTTGAAAGAGAGGAAGGTTTTCAGGTAAAGATAATGAGTTTAGTTTTAGATATATTGAGTTTAATGTGTCTATGAGACATTCAATTCAAGATGTCCAACAAGAAGTTGAGGATGTGAGACTAGATGACAGCTTAAAGATTTGGGCTAGATAAGAGAATTCTTATTCCCGTTTTATAGGTTAGTAAACTGAATTTCAGAGAAGTTTTAGAGGAGTAGAGAATGACACAGTTTAGAAGCTGGTTATTGGGAAGATGGTGGTTCCCTTCACAGTAATAAGAGAATAGGAAGAGGGGAGGGTTCAAAGATAAAGATGAGTGACCTAATTTGTCTCTGATCACATGGCTCATATCAGAGAACTAAAGTACTGATGGTATCCATCAGAATTCTGATCCCTGAGAGTAGGCCATGTGCTGAAAGGGGGAACAAGAAAAAGAAGATGGCAGAAAGAGGAAGAAGGGAGGAAGATGGTAGGTAAGAAGAGAGCTTCCTTTCATTCTTGGAATGAAAGGCTTAGTTGGTCCTACACAATATTTTCTATTAAGTGAAATCTGGCTTTGGCATACTCCTACCTACCTTTCTATAACCCTTTTACTTTTGCCTTTGTATTTTAATGTATTTTTGCTTAATGGGAAGATCTTTCTCATCCATTAATAGGCCCATGTGACCTGCTTGAGTTAGTCTGTAGCGGGAGAAGTTTGCTGAGCCGGTGGAGCAAGAAGGGTAGAGCAGATCTGAGAGGAAGTTGGACAGAGCAGTTAGAGCTGAGGGAGAGAGAGAAAGCAGGCATCGAGCTGTGAGTGTTTGTTTGTGGGAAGGCCCTAGTAGGAGGAAGGCCTGGGGATGGCAGTGCCACCTGCATTGTTATTGTGTGTAGATTTCTTTGTTGCTATCGTGGATTTGGCTTCCTGGTGTTGGGATTTGGCTTTCTGGTGTTTGAATAAATGTTTTGGTTCTGTCTTCCATGTGGAAAGTCTTATACCTGCCAAAGGTGCTGTGAATATCGCGTTGGTGTTACAGTCTTCCCCCTAATTTAACATTACCCAAAGGTGACCACGCTGCCATTCTACCCTCTCCCCACCCCATCTCCCATAAACAAAAAAAATATTCCATGTACACATTTCCTAGCTCTACTCCCCCACTACATTAAAATTAAGTGTCTGTAGTATACCAGCTTTTAATTGTCTATATGTTGAGGTGAAACAATCTGCTCAAAATAAACTTAAACAGTTTAACTCTGGAATCTTCCTAGAGGTCTTTGTTTCTCTAAAAGGATAGCCACTTACACACTGAAGCCTCTAATTGGGGAGATTTCAAGCAGAGTTAAAGTAAAATTCCAGGCACTATAGGATAAGGAAGGATTTCAGGTCACATATGAAGACATGGGAGATGGAATCCTATCATGAGATGCCCTAAACTATGTCTCCTTTTCACAGCTTCCACCTTTTTTCTTTCTGTGTCCATGGATGCTCCCAGTTTGGATTCAGTCATTTGTATGTAATCATGGATCATTTGTAAATCTCATAAGGTAGGGATTACTTGTAGAGAGATGCCTTTAGTTTTTCAAAACTAATAATGAAAAGGTACCAATGACTCTCTATTAACCCCTGAATAAAATCAAAATCAACAGTATGACAGTCAAAGGTTTAGCTCTGCATTTTTCTTATATCACACTTATCTCACACTACATCCTTTCAGATATTCAACATTCCAGCCAAACTGAACAAACTACTAGACTCCAAACACATCTGATAGATTCCCATTTCTGGGCCCTATGCTCGCAATGTCCTACCTCCATCTCTGTTGAAACTGTGTCCCATACTTCAACTTTAAAAAGTTCCTACATCTGGATTTTTTCCTGTAAACTAAAAGCGGAAATGATCTTTTCTTCTACTGAACCCTTCACACCTAGTTTTAAGCTCTTACGAACCATTTAGTGTTGTTTTATTTTTACATGTAGTCATCCAGGTGGTACAGTGGATAAAGGGTAGGTCTAGAGTCCTCAAGACCCCAGTTGTAATCCTATCTTAGACACTACTAGTTGTATGACCTTGGGTAACTCGATTAACTTGTTTGCCTAAGTTTTCTCAAATATAAAATGAATTAATAATAGCATCTATCTCACGGGGTCTTTATAGGATCAAAATCAGTTAATATGTTTAAAACTGTACAATGTCTGGTACACAGAAACTAGATGAAATCTTAGATAGTTGCCTGGGGCACTGAGCTGTAGTGACTTTCCCCAAATCACACAGTCAGTATGTATCAGAGGCAACACTTGAACCCAGGTCTTCCTAACTCTGAGAACAGCTCACTCTCCACTATATCACATTGCCTTAATTATTATTACATCTGAAATGCAAAGAAAAGATGATAGCAAACGATTTTATTTTATATTTATACTGTAATTCTTCATTGTAGTATTTTTAAATGTAAAATGTATTTATATTTACACCTACACATATGTATGTAATAAATGAAAAGGCTGTTAAGGAAATTAGCCACATTAAGATTTTACCTAATAATTTAGAGAATCTTTATTACATGTGCATTTGAAATGCAAGCTATCACGTATCAAGAATTAATTTCCTTAAATGCAGTTTCTATGAGAAAGCTACTGCCCTAAAGCTACTTGTAACACTTTCAACACCATCTGGTGATTTCTGTGTGTAACTAAATTCTCTAATTTTCTCACCTTAAACAAGAATAGAGAGGGCATTAGCTTTTTTTTTTTTTTAATCATTTTATTCCTAAGACTAGGGTAGTTCTCCATATTGCTGGTGATTAGTAAAAAAGTATAACGGAAATTGAAGTCAACTGAATCTTGTCACATGGCGAAGGGAACAGTATGTGAATCAAGACAATTTTAGGGCAAAAGTATTGAAGGAGATAACATTGACCTCCTCTTTCAATTCCATTCAATAAACATTTATCCGAATCCAATTATATAAGACAAGAGAACTGCCTCCATAAAGCTTATAGTCTGGAAAGGGGATATGCAAAGGGTGTGCTAGAGCCAGCTACAAGGAACCCAGCATAAGTCAATTATTAAATTTTCATTGAAAGCCTTTATACTAAAGAAATGGGCAAACACTACAAATCAGAACTTGACTATTTTGCTAATTATCTAGACTTAAGAAAATTACAGGAAAAATGTTAATAAATCAATTTGAACTTTAAATCGTACTGTGCAATGTTATTTTGAGAATATAAGGGGGTTTGGAGAGCTAGTAGTAAAATATCTGCTAGCATGTCCAGGATATGTCATTCACAAATAAGTAAATTAAAAATAATACACAAGTACAAGGTGCTACATAAGGGGATTCACACAA
This sequence comes from Petaurus breviceps papuanus, assembly GCF_028583685.1. NCBI lineage: Eukaryota > Metazoa > Chordata > Mammalia > Diprotodontia > Petauridae > Petaurus > Petaurus breviceps. The sequence continues at coordinate 492,498 of NW_027187324.1, forward strand.
TCAGTCTTAGGATCATAGATCAAGAGCCAGAAGGGACTTCAGAAATTATCTAGTCTAACACCTCATTTTACAGATGAGGAAACTGAGGCTTATGGAGGAAAAGTGACTTGCTCAAGGTACTAAGTGTACTAAGATACTAAGGTATTAGTACTAATAAGCAAAGGTGAGACCTGAACACTGGTCCTATGATTACAAGTTCAGTACTCTTTTCACTATACCATTCTGATTTAGTTCAGAGGGAGCTTAAAGATCATCTAATTTAACCCTTTCATTTAACAGATGACAAAACTGTGGCCCAGAAAGGGAAAGTGACTTACCAAGGACTTCTGACTACAAATCCAAGGCTGTATTGCACCATAATCAGTGGTGGGGCTGTGGCTATGAGATAACAAGGTTATCTCGGATGGTTTTGAGTTGGGCTTCTTTGTTCACATTTGTTTGGGATGGTTTAGTTGTAATTTAACCTGGAGGGAAAGGTGACCACCCAACAGATTTCTCAAAGTTCCTCTTATGTCACAGATTCTTTAATAATGCTACTCAGTTTTTATTGGTTGTGGTATATTCCTTGTGATGTGAAGGTATTTAGGTGCAGTGAAAGTTAATTCTACAAATGACATTTTCATTGCTAAAGCAAATAATAAACAGAACCATTCTATTTTATTATTTTGGTGCCTTTTATAAGTCAATGAATTATAATGAAATGAACATATTTGATATGAAAAACACTGAAAGGGAAATACATCTTTTTTTAAAAATAACATTTTAATAACTCTACAATTTTCCCCAAAGTAATTTTTAATTATTTCTATTTTATGATATAAATTTTTAAGAAAAAACCTGTCAACAAGAAACTATACTTTTTCAATATACAATAAATATTTCTGAAGGCAATATAATTATTTGTTCTCCCACACCCAGAATTATTGAGCTAGCCTTAAGAGAGAAATTAAAAAGGTTAGGAAGGAATTTCAACTATAACAAAAGGCTCCATTAATAAGCTACAAGGTTTTAAGCTTACAGCCTGAATCCACTAAGCAGGATTCTATAAACTACTAGTTGATTCTATTTTAAAATGATCGAAATTTTCTATAGACCGGTAACTTTGAAGATATACTGAGTTGGAATGGAGTGAATATTTATGTGGCTTTTGAAATCACTTATAATTCTCTAAAATTGTAACATATAAAGTGTACCCATTTCCTCATATTTTTACTCAAAATGCAATGAAGAGTTTAGTCATATAAAAAGATGATGACAACTTTAGCTAAATAAGCCCTATATAAAAAATAAACAGGTTAGGGGTGGCCAGGTGGTACAGTGAGTAAGAGCGCCGGCCCCAGAGTTGGGAGACTGGGATCGGTTCTGGGCTCAGATACTTAACACCCACACAAAAATAACTGGCCGTGTAACCTTGAGCAAGTTATTTAACCCCAATTGCTTTAAAAATAAATAAACAGGTAAGAATAGATACTGAATAGCACACAAAGGGAAAGAAGACTTGCCAGGGTGATCTGATTCTTAAAGCAAGCTATTTATGTGGAAAGCAGCACATGGTAGGTATATTATTCGCTAAATGGAAGAAGGATTTTTTTTTCTTGGTGGTGAGAGAAACAGGGATATTATGAGGGCAGGCAACAATCTCCATCCAAACTATGTTTCTCCATTAAAATATCAACGAAAAGTCTTTAAGAGAAAGCATAACTTACATAACTTAATGACAAGTCAGTAGAAAATTATACAAATGCTGTCAAGTTGAACTATTGAGGTAATTATATATGTATGTGTATGTATACACGTGTGTATATTTCATGATCACCCCCCCATAGTTAGGTCAAAAGGGATATTTTCTTTGTAATGTCTGCCACTGCTACTTCTTTAAACTGTACATAGAGTCAAAGACTTGGAGTTTAAAGACATCATAAAGTCTACCCTTTCTTCTTCCATTTTATAGATAAAGAAACTAAGGCCTAAAAAAGTTAAAAGTGTCATGCCCAAGTCACAAAAGTATTGGCAATACTGCAGGCCAGATGCCCTGATTCCAATACTGTACTCCATGACTCTTCTCACCACAGAGCTTACTTCCCTACCACCTATTACCCTGGAATGTTCTTTTCTTTTTACATATTTGCTTTTCATTTTCAACATTTACTTCTATAAGAATTTGATAGGCTCTAAATTTTCCCCTCTCCCTCTGCTCCCCAAGATGGTATGCAATGTGATATGGGCTATATATGTACTAACATATTAAACATATTGAATGTTTCTTTTACTGTAGCAATATGATGACTAGAAATTTGATTTTTTTATAATTATATTTTAAGGTTCTATTTCCATTTACCTCAAAATGCATCCTGGATTTTTTGTATTTGAACAGGAAGGATCCAGCTATAGTGGGGGATAAATGCCAAGGCATCTAAAATTTGAAATAACTATGCTATTAGAAAAAAAAAATCTAAATGTCCTTCCCTTTTCAGCCATTAAGAATATACTGCATTTACTGCTAAAATGACCAGACTGATGGCTGTAGCTCACTTGAAAATGAAACACTGAAACACTCTGTCATGTGCTTTAGCATGCTGAATGATAAAGGAGGCCACACAATTTACCCTGCTTGCTCTGTGCTATAGGTGATTAAGAAAACATACTGTTCTATTAATAGGAGAATTCTGTTGGTCTGGGAAATAGCAGCAGTCACCAAATCATGGCCCTGGGTAGAACAGAAATAGTTAATAGGCTTCTGACTATAGGAGACATGAGTTAGGATGAACAAAGGGGAGAAGAACAGGAAAGTCATTCTCCAAACTGTCCAGGCACTGATGGAGAATCAATTGTGTGGTGACACTAATGAATGGGAAAGTGTTTACATTGGCAGGCAATGAGTTGTTACTCTCCACAAGATACACAAAGCTTATCAACAATTTCCTGGGTTAGAGCCCTAGCATGTCTTCTTACAAGGCTCAGATCAAGGAGACAGTCCAATTCACTTGGCAAGATTCTAAGGAAACTCAGGAGAGCTTCACCAAAACTACAGTCGGGTTTCTTGGAAGCCAAATTAAAATTAGAACTTTTGAGAACCTATCACAATGTGCCAAACAAGCTACAGATGCTGCTGAACAATATGGGGGCCCTTACCAGACTCTGTACATACTTCAAGAGCACTGCAGAAAGTACCTTCCTTCTCTGGACTGTCCTGTGTTCTCCCTTATGCCTCAAAGGCATCAAGACATATGATCATTTCACCTTTCCACTCAACAGAGACAAAGGAACAAACCAATCAGAAAGCCTGAAGAGTTGGACCTATGGAATTCTCCAGCTTCTGACTCCTGATCCTCCTAGTAAAACAAAGTTTCCTTCAGCAAATGAAACCAAAAATAAATGCCTATCCTTATGTCCTGTTGAATATTCAGAGGGATGGTGAAATTGCAGCATGAAGAAATTTGCACTAAGGGGTCCTCTGACAGATTTGATTAACTCAGTATCATTTCTTGTAACCTGTCAAAATTTGGAAAGGACTGTTTCAGGTGTGTTTCTAATATTGCACTATACAAGAAAAAAAAAGCCTGTGATACAAATCTTTCTTGTTACATCTGGACATAGATTTAAGCTCTTGGGTAAAAAAGTGCCTTAATATGCATCCCTGATTTTTGTATAGTTTCATTTGTACACATACTGTACAGTAGTAGGTTGTGAATACTTTGAACTGATTTTCACAATTGAAAATTAGGAAGCTTTTATTTTAAAAAAAATTCCCTTATTTTTATGATAACAAAACAATGGCATGACTCTTTGTAAAATGTTAAGATGCAATTAATCTAGAATTATTCAGAGAACTCACCCTAAAAGACCAATTAAAATATAATTTAGCTTCTTCAGGAAAAAATTCAGTAAGACAATACAATGGCTTATTATATATCTTGTAAGTAGAACTTCAGAGAGATGACACTGCCTGGTACACAGTAGGTACTTTATAAAGACTTGGTTGAATCTAAAAACAGCAGTGGATCAGCTTATGGTACCAAATCCAGAGCATCTCTGTAAAGTTTTTAGTTTTACGGAGAATTCATATTACTTACGCTCATATCAGCAATACAATAATAATTATTACTGTAAAATATTTTTCTACCTTGGATGTTTAAAAATTGTGTTGTCTAAAATTTGACTTATAAGTCTTTATTGACCATAATAATAACATTATCATCAGGGAGCCTTTCAGTGAGAACTTCAGTGCCTACATTGTATTTCAGGAGCACTATTAGTTATAAAAATAAAAAGGACATTTTAAGTGAGTTTTGGAGAAAAAATCATGGAAAATCACAAGATCATTCTTAGTTATACTAAACTTATTTGCCAACATTCATTAAATTTCCCATAATCCCAATGAAATATATGAAAGGTGATTTATTCTATAAAATGTGACATAGCACAAAGAATGAAACAGGTAGTAACTGCTTGGGAAATGATAAAAATAACGATTTGCTATGGGAATCATGACTGTATTTCCTTTCTATCTTTTGGGTGCTACTGTATAGAGGAACTTTGATCTTTTCTCCCTTAGCAACTGCTACTATTGTACCTGAATGAATTCGTATTTCTAACACTAGGAGGTATGCTCTAGAAGGTCTAGCTTTGGAAGAAGTATTTACATTTACATGGCCTCAGGCCATATCTCATATCTTTGTTTAAGTAATTAAATGAGCATCAATGTGGCATAGTTGAAGGAATCTTGGACTTGGTGACAGAAAGACCAAGTTTTGAATCTACCTTCTAATACTTGCTACCTGGATGACCCTAGACAAGTTGTTTAACCTCTCTGAGCCCGTTTTCTCATCTCTAAAATAAGAGTAATAGGGGCAGCTAGGTGGTACAGTGAATAGAGCACCAGCCCTGGAGTCAGGAAGACCTGAGTTCAAATCAGATCTCAGATACTTAACATACACACAAAAAAAACTAGCCATGTGACCTTGGGCAAGTCACTTAATTCCAATTGCCCTACCTTCTCCCCTCCAAAAAAGCAAAAATAAAATAGGAGTAATAAAACAGGTAGAGGTTTATGAGAAACAAATGGAATAATCTATATAAAGAACACTACAAACATTAAATTTTTTTAAAATTAATTTATACTGAAGGAACAATTTGTTAAAGTATAAAATGCTTAATAATGCAATCATCTAAGAAGCATAGTTTTAAAGATATGTCTATTCTTCAGCATATCTAATAGGCTTTGTTTTAAAGAAACTATAAGCATTATTTTAAAGAATTTTGTGTCTATTTAAGCATATTTAACATAGCTAATATGCTAGAATATTCTTAAAACTTTAGCATTACTAAACATAGGATAAAATCATAATACCCTATATCACCATAGGACTTTTTTCATTTAGAGAGGCAGTGGGGTTATATAGCATACCAAGAATTGGCCTCAATCTAGTACAAGTGCCTTTGATAATTATTATCTTTGTGACTCAAGACAGTGGCCCAGGCAATTCTCTCTAATATAGAAAGCAGTTACAAATGTGCATCACTAGAGGGTGGTTCCATGTATCAGTGAAATCAATGGTTTTTGGTAAATAAACAAATACATAAATAAAAAATGGTTCAGGATATTCACTGAAGAGAAATGTTTCAAAATTCAGTCAAGAAAAGGACTGGTGTAGTTATACTCATCTAGCACTTTTTATACTGTCTCAACTTATATTTGTATATCCATTTTATCTTACCTATTAAGTTATAAGTTGGCAGCTAGGTGGCATAGTGGATAGAGTGCCAACCCTGGAGTCAGGGAGACTTATCTTCCTGAGTTCAAACTGGTATCAGACACTTACTAGCTCTGTGACCCTTGGCAAGTCATTTAACCCTGTTTGCCTCAGTTTCCTCATCTGTAAAATGAGCTGGAGAAGGAAATGGCAAACTATTACAGTATCTTTGTCAAGAAAACCCCAAATGAGGTCAACAAAGAGTCAAACAGGACTGAAATGAGTGAATACCACCAAATTTAATTATGAGAGGCAGCATGGTATGGAAGATATGGACCAACTTTGGTGTCCGGAGAACCTGGATGCAATCCCTGTGTCTGACATATACTGGCTATGCAAACCTGGGCAATCAATTAAATTGTAAGTGCTTCAGGACACTTTCTAAAATTAAATTGCCTACTTGCAGATTTCCTTCCCCTTAAGTATTTTCCAAACTGATGAATCACGGTGTTGGAACAAAACAGTCATCACAAAATTACTGTAAGCTCTAGAAGGGCGCTGTCTTATGTGTCTTTCTACATATGTTGCTATATAAATAGTAGGTAGTCGATAAATAACTGCTGGAAGAATGAATGGCTAAATGACAACAGAAGCATTTTCCTGCCTTCTCCATAGTATTCAGCTAAGTCAACTGTTTAAGGTTAAGTGCTTTAAAACTTGGTACCCCACTTAAAGAGATTTTTCTCTTTTTTAAACTATCAATACAAGACAAAGTAAAATGAGAATTTAGTAATCATTTATTCGGTTAATATTGACAGACTATATTTTGGGGCATCTTTACTTTTCATCGTATTGTGAAAACAGAGCTGTATTAAAAGAATATGAATGATAAATAATAATAGATGAAAATAACAATAGGATATTAATATATCTCAGTGTCAAAATGTTTTTTCTCTCAACGGTCATCTCATTTTTCCCCAAAGCTCCCCTTCTTTTCTAACTTTGTGTCCTATGTTTATGATATAGAGGGGGAAACCTTTTATTTTGTTTTACATAGAAGCCTCAATGTTTTTTAGAGCCTCCTATAGTCCTAAGGTTCTTGATTCCTTTCTACAATATTTTAAAATGTCAAATGAAAGGCAGCCTTTCATTTGACCTTCTCATAAATACATTTTGAAAAAAAATTAAAATTGATCATTTTGGGTTTTCATTGAACTGAAAAACACTATGAATGGTTGCATCAGAATCTTTCAGGTCCTTAAAATTCAACCTTCATTTTAAATGTGGTCTCCTAAAGACTAAATCTACCATTTGCTTTTAATAATTTTTGGCTCCTGCTCTTGAACATTCACCACTTTTATATACATGTTCTCATGAGTGAAAAATGCCCTTCTGGAAGAATCTTATTCTGTGAGATGTAACCTTCTAAAATACCTGGCTCTGAAACACTACCGAAACTCCAAATGCCTTGTTAAAATATAGAAACTTGGCTCTTCCAGTCCAGCTGGACCTTGTCCACTTCTACTCTTCCATACTACCACTGATTACTATGGAATCCCATTCATGGCCTATTAGCATGATCAGAAGTTGGGCAACTCACATACCCCAGAGCCTACCATTCTGAGCCCCATCTCATGACAAGACCTCATTTCATCATTTAGGATTCCATTTTTTATCTTTGGCTTCCAAAATGGGTCTTAGCATCTACTAGAGAAATTTGACAGGTTCTCAAAAAAGTTAAAGGAGCTTCCTCTCCTATTCTCTCTTATTCTTCTCCTATTCCTCTCCTATTCCTCTCTTATTCTATACAGATAGTTGTCTGGGAGACTCTCTGTCTAAACTAAGAAATGCATTCACATTCAGCCTGCTGAAGGAGAAAGTCAAACAACAGGTTATGGACTCTCTGGGTTATGCCACCTTTCTGGGCTTATTCCTGGACTACAATAATTTTTGAGGGGTCCTAATGGATTGAAGACTCTCCTGTGAAGTTCTTTGATTGTATGTCTTTAGAAAGTTGTAAGATATCTTTTTTTTTTTTTTTTTGGAGGGCAATAGGGGCTAAGTGACTTGCCCACAGTCACACAGTTAGTTTTTATGTCAAGTGTCTGAGGCCGAATTTGAACCCAGGTCCTCCTGACTCCAAGGCTGGTACTCTATTCACTGTGCCACCTAGCTGCCCCTGTTGTAAGATATCTTACAAGAATATTAATCTCTTCTTAAGGAAGAGGTAATTTCTTCATCCATCCATACCAAACCAATCCTTGGCCCCCAAAGCCAGTCTTCTATATGTCATTGTTAGTCTGAACTATCCAAAGATTCCTTTCTTTCCTCTGGACATCTTTTACATTTCTAGGCTCACAGAAACAAAGTTCTAGAACCCTAACATGAAGAGACTGTCCAGTTTTGGTTGTGTCTATTGCCCACAGGGGTTGGTTTTAACTTTTCTGAACCTAGGCAGATAGACACAGCAAATTCTCTGCCACAGACCAATGAAGTTCTTTTCTTTTTAATTACTTCTTAAAAGGAGGCTCTCAGTTACAGCAAACCACCACACAGTTAAGGGGGTTCCCCCTCCAAATTTCTCTGATCTGTGAGACTGCAGAACAAGGCATTATCCACCCACAAAGTCATCCCATTTTATTTACTCACCAAGGCTAAGGAATCCATAAGAAAGGCTTTCTATTTCCTTGTTTTTTTCTGAATTAGATTCAGCTGGCTGTAGCTGAGAGGGTCATTTCAACAATGTTTTGACAGTAAGGTGGCACATCAGCTTGATGTTTGATCATCCAGACCCAAGCATATGAGAGACTCAATGTCCCAGCCCAAAGAGTTCAGAAAGTTTCTGCTACTGCTACCCTTCCTAACCTTAAATTGGAATGGGAGTGTAAATTCCTTGGGGGTAGAGGTATCCCAAGTAAATGTCTTGCCAGCAAGTTCTGAGGGGTCAGTTAACCTCTGACGGGATAGATTCTGAATTCATACCCTTGGGGGAGGCAAGGAGTCAGTGTTCTTAGGAGGGCCAGGTTTGGCTGCCCACATGCTCCCCAGGTAGCTCTAGCTTGTTCCTTGGCCCTTCAATGCCCTTCTTGAGTCAAAAGAAGCCATTCAAGAAGAAGGAGGCCTGCAGCCTACTTGTAGAGAAGTCAGGTACCCTGATCATTTCTCAGTTTCATTAGTCTTAAGTAAACGCTGAGGCCAGTTGTTTCTTCATACAGGCATTTAAGAAACCTGGTTACTGGGGTTGGGGAGAAAGGGGTGGGGGTGTGGAGGTGGAGTGATAAATCTTTCTTGAGGCAAGGAACCTAAATCTAACCTCCTTTGCCCTGAACCCCCAATTAGCATCCTTGTCACAGAGGAGGAAACTAAGGCCCCAGGGAGGTGAAGTGATTTGCTCAGGGTCACAACAGACAGTTAATTTTAATGGTCTAGTAAGGCTAGGATCAAGTATAACCTAAACTCCATATACTCACAGAACTGGGATATTTCTTGAAAACCACTTTGTCCAATCTCTTCATCTTTAAAAATAACAAACACCCAGGGGGCTAGGTGGCGCAGTGAGTAGAGCACCGGCCCTGGAGTCAGGAGGACCTGGGTTCAGATCCGGCCTCAGACACTTGACACAAAAATAAACTAGCCATGTGACCTTGGGCAAGTCACTTAACCCCAATTGCCCTCCCCTCCCCCCTCCAAAACGCAAAAAATAAAAAAAAATTAAAAAAAGAACAAACACCAGACTTAGAACTAAGAGCAGGGCTAGAACTAGAATTCAGGTGTCAGATTTCCACTTTAGGTTTCTTGCTGAAATTTAGCCCTCCTTGGAGGCAGTGACCTTGCTTAGTCTAACAAAGAATAGCTGAGCAGGGGCATGGGGGAGACATCTCTCTCCTTCTGGCCCTATAACAACCTCTCTCTGGTTTCCAATTGGCAGAATTGCCAAATTTTAGAAACGGGGAGGGAAATATTTCCAGTGATAAAGAAACGGTTCCTGAAAATTCCCTCAGAAGGCTAATTGTGGGCAAGAGTTCAACCCTAAGACATTTAGCAGCCCTCCACTGGGAAGGTTGTTCCCTGGTCTTCCAGGGAGAAGGGGGTTGAAGATGATCCTTGAAGAATCATCACTTTTAGCAATGAGGGCAACTGCTCAGTGGGGCAGGATGAGGCTCCAGGTCACATCACCATGGCAACCACCTTCTGTGCATCATTCCAAAAATGTGGCAACCCTGCCAGATGATGCTGCAACTAAAGTGCAATAACTGCCCAGCTTTTCCACAGCTTCCTTTCCTAAAGGACTCTTAGTTGCCCTTTAAATTTCTCACCCTTGGCTAAATCTTGGCTCAAGATAAATTTCTTAACACCCTATACTAGCTCCATATTTTCTCTGAAGTACTGGTTTCCCCCATACTTGGTAAAGGCAGCCTTGGAACCATATGGGCTTTTCATCCTTGATTCTCTCCATCTAGAGTTAGGTCCCTACCTGTAGTTTTCATTCCATCCTATCCTCTAGAACCCATAGCTTAGCGGTGCAGACAACTGATTCTTGCTGGTGGTCTTCCTCTAATTTCATTCCCTTCTTCTAGTGACTGATTTAGAGCCTTGCACAAATTCCTCTCTTTTCCCTCCCTTCCTGCCTTGCTATCTTGCCCATACCCCACTTCTTCTGGAACTTGAATTCTCTACCATATTCTCCTAAGGCTCGTTGTCTTTTCCATAAACCACAGTACGTGTGGTTGGACAACTACAACCTGTAGCCAGGCTTCCATCAGGACCTTGGTAACTTATGACAAGAAGACAGCTATAAATCAAATATAAGTCTTTGCTGCTTCACATTCCAGCCCCAAACTCCATGTCTTGTCGCTGGCTTTTTCTAGGTCTTAGGTCTAGAAAATTCTCCCTCCTCACCTCTGCCTTTTGGTTCCCTTCAAAACAACTCAAAATTCCACGTTCTGCAAGAGGCCTTTTCCGGTGCCCCTGCCCCCTCCTGCTCAGGTAGGCCTTTCATTTAAGATTAATCTCCCATTTACACAGTATGTATGTGTGTGTATATGTATGTGTGTATATAAATATGTATATGTGTGTGTGTATAGTATATATCTAGTTATTTGCATGTGATTTTCCTAGGAGATTGTGAGATTCTTGAAGGCAGGGACCATATTTTTACCCATGTTTGAATCCCCAGCATTTAAGTACAGTGCATGGCCCCTAGGAAGAACCTAATAAATTGTTGTTGACTGACTGCTCACCAATAAATGTTCCTGTTACCAAATATACCTCCTTGGATATCTACTTATTGCCCTCTTGAGGGCAGATGGCACATGTCCACTGGACTGGTGCTATATCCACCTCTCTACAATTTCTTATTACCTCATGTGGGGACATTTTCAAAGAACATTCCCAAAGTAGGAACACTCTGGTCTCTAGATGACTCTGGTTTGACCTGCTTTGCTACCTATTAAGTACAGGGAATTTAAACTTTTTTTTCTTCTCTTTGCTGCAGATATTAAAAATATTTTTATGAGAACAATGCTTTACTAAGTAAATTTAATGGCAACTTAAAAGCACATTTTTTCCTCCAATGTTGCTATAAAGTCTCAAAACCAGTAAAAATTTTGTATATCAACTGTTGCATGAATAGGCGATTTTCAAAAAATCCAGATCTGACAATTTCATTTCTTTATTCAGTATACTACAGTGCATCCCACTTACCACTATAATCAGATATAAACTGTGTTTGCATTTTAAGGACATTATAACCTCACTGAATCTATCTTTCCAGTCATATTACAAATAACTCCCCTGTACACACCCTACAGAATTGCCCATTTGCTTCCTAGTTGCTTTTCAAATATAGGACTCCATTTTCTGATTCTTTACATTTTTTTTGAGGGGGGAAGGCAAGGCAATTGGGTTAAGTGACTTGTCTAAGGTCACACAGCTAGGAACTGTGTCAAGTGTCTGAGGCCAGATTTGAACTCAGGTCCTCCTGACTCCAGAGCCGGTGGGCCACCTAGCTACCCCTGATTCTTTACCTTTGTATCTAGCTGTTTTTGTCCTTTGTAATTGGAACTTAACCTTTCTTCACTTCCTTTTTTTTTCCTGAGGTATAGCTCAATTGTCACCTATATGAAGCCTTTCTTGATTCCTCCTTCTGATTTTGCCTTCCCTCAAAATCACCTTGCATCTACTTTGCATATTGCTATATATGAACATTCTGTTTTTCCTCTCTCAACAATAAGCTTCTTGTGGGTTGTATAAGTTTCCTTTTTCTAGGGCTTTTTGGGTGCCTATCATAGTATCTGGCACATAATAAATATGTAATAAACATTTGCTGATTATTGTTAATTCAGGGTCGACTGTGTCTGAATAGGGATGGTAGTATTTTAGGGAAAGGGGGGAAAATCTCTGAGAAATGAAGTGTCATAATTAGAAATAATGATCTTCTAAATCTACTTTTCTGGATAATTATTAATATCCATAGAGATGTGTGTGTATAATGTCACCCAAAATATGTGTAAGTTTGCCCTTGTAATGTTAAACCTGCTAGGGTAACTTTGTTTTTCTTTTGATTATAAACAAATTATAAAATTAAATTTTAAACAATTTTCTAATTCAAATTACCCTGAGAATAAAGTTTGAAATGGAAAAGGAAGGGAGAAGGGAATAAGTATCTATATGGTACCTATTATGTCCTCAAAATATGCTAAGTGGTTTACAAAAATCTCTTTTGAAAAATAAGTAATAATCAAATATCTTTTGATACAATTCAAAACACCTGAAACTGATTAATTTTATAAAAGCCTTTCTTTATGAACTTTTCCTGCCTGGAACCTAAGCCCCAAACAGTAAATCATATACAGACAGGAAAAAATGTGTGCAAAATGTATTTATTATATACAGAAATCCCACAATAACTATACTTCACTTTCTCCACTCACCACCACTGAAATGCTATAGCAGGTTAACAGTTTCTGTAACATTTTTTTTTTCCAAAAGAGCATTTGGAAGGTAAAAGAAATCACACTGTAAACTCAGCTAAACTTTAAATGGAATCTAAAACATTCTACTATCCTACCCCCACTCCCCATAACCACATAAAATGGAAGTTGTGGACTTTTCGGGAGAGAATTTTCTAGGAACAGAAAGTTCTACAGTATTTTATGTGAATAGGTTCAGATGAAATGTGGAGGGGAAAATTCAGTTTAAAATACTGAAGGAATGGTGATAATGAGTTATGTATTAAAGCATTTTCAAGGAAGGATACAAATAAACATTTAAGTTACTACAACATTCAAGACCCTGTGATAAGCCCTTTGCAAATATAATTGCATTTAATCCTCACAACAACCCTGAGAGGTAGGTGGTATTATTATTCCCATTTTAGACTTAAGGAAACTGAGGCTGACAGAGATAAAGTGACTAACCCAGGGTCACCCAGCTAGAAAGTATCTGAGGCTAGGATCTGAACTCAGGTGTTCCCGATTCAAGCTCCAGTGCTTTATATACTGTGCAACCTAGCTACAACTGAGTCAAGTACTCTATTGTAATGTTTGATTTTTTGTAATAAAGGCATTGGGGCATCAACTTGCTTGATTTTCTACCTTTTTAGTATGAAATGAATCACCAGAATAAGTATATTTATTTATCTTCAAATACCAAGATTACTTGTGTTCTATCAATCATCTCAATGTCCATGTACCTCTCTTCAACACAACTATAAAACCGCCTTTGTTCTACCCACCTACCCTTACCCCTCTCTAATAAATCTCTAACAAATTCCCTTCTGCCATCATTATCAGACTTCACATCAGGCTTGGAATCATCCAAAGAAGAAATACCAAAAGATAACTTCTCATCAATACCCTATGGGCACAGGGGAAAGGAATAGGAAAATTTTTTAGTAGATCTAATGATACCTCTTATGGTTTTGTTCAAGTGGCTTAGGACTAGAATCACTAGACCTAGAGCTAGCATTCAAAGTACTTGGGCCATCGATAGAAAGAGGATAACAGAGCCTTCTCTGACTCTCTCACACAGCTGTTAAGAACACTTTTGTCCAAAGCAAATCCATAGAGTAGGATTTATACCCCTAATAAGAAGAGGAATAATTATGCTCATATTTATGTGCATATAAATACTTAAAAGATATGTCTTTTGTCATATAATAATCATAACCTCCCTATAACTTGATAGATATTCATTGAGTGTTATTATGCCCCAAAAAATTCTGTCTAGTAAATCTGAACTGGTCCTTAACCTCTCCTGAAAAAGCTAGGTGGGTCACCTAACAAAATGCAATACTAGGCCCACGTTTATGTGTGTATATATGTATGTATGTATGTGTATGTATGTACGTATGTGTATGTATATGTATCTGTGTGTCCCTCTGTGTGTATATTTGTAATATAAATATACATGTTTTGTTCATGTGTGTATATTATGCACAGAACTTTTAAAATTGCTTTAGAAAATTTGCTATAGTAAATTATATATTAATAATGCCATAAGAAGACTTTGTTTCCATATGACCTGTCATCAAATACATGTATGTTTCTATAGACAGATGTATGTGATTCTTCCTATTTAGACATACATGATTCTGAATTCACACATCTATATATATACATATATCTAGGCTTTTGTATAGCTGTATTATTGATTTCCGTGCCATGTAACTACCTTATTACATCTCCTAGATTATCCTAGAGCTTCTAACACTGAATCTTAATTTTTTTTAATTCGTGTCCCTTGAGAGACCCATATTTGTTGATATACACAGAGAAATGAATAATATAACAATAATAAATATAAGAAAGCTAGAGGTTAGAGGTAAAGTGAGTTAAACATAAATCAACAAAAGTCCTTTCTTTAAAAAAAAGTCTACCAGCATCCTACTAAGGTACATAAAAAATCATAATGTACCGAGCAATGAAATATTGCTCCTAAAATATCCAGCATTGGTCAGCTATTCAACTGCCATGAGATGGGCCTTTACAATGTAGGTAAGATATAAAGAAGATGAGAAAATTCCAATTAAAAAAGAGGCAATTCAAAAACTTTATGGGTTAGACATTATCTAAAAGAGTATTTTAAAACATTATTATATAGGATGGAGAATAGAAAATTTTAAAATATTCAATTATAGCTTTCCAGAAACAATGTTATTTAGAGGCAGGGATAGATCTGACAACCTTTCCAAATAAAAATTCTTAATTACATATTTATGATGCTGAATATCTCTTCTCCAATTTCCAACAGATGAGAAAAGAAATATATTCCCATTGCATCAGGCCTGCTTTAGGGAAAAGAAGAACACATTCTATTTTTTTTTAATATTGTTAGCATGCTGAGTTACCAAAAGAAACAATAGATAAATCATTCTCCAAAGATATAAAAATGGAAGAGCAAACCACAATAAAGAATCATACAATTTTAGATTTAGAAAGGACCAAGGAGGCTAAGGCCCAGAGAAGTTAAGGGACTTGCCCAAGGTCACAGCTGGATTACATGGAAGAAAAAAAACATTGTTTCAAAAAGCTAGTGAATTAGACTGTTCAACATTATTTCTACCCATGAAACTTATACTTCATTACTACATGATTGTTACACCCTTTTTAAATTGTGTTCAACACATGACAATTTCCCTTTTTTGACAATGACTATATAGAAATCATAACAAGTTCTTGAATCTGCTCAGGTTTTGATTGCTAAAATAAAATAAATACAAATTTTAACTAAAAGTTGAAACTATAAAAGTATGAGTGCTTCTGTCGAAGCTTGAGAATGTCTTAGATATGTAGTAAGTTCTTTTTTCCTTCTAAGAATATTATATTTTAATTATAAGTAAGCTTAAATGGAGGGCCTACAGTTATTTAAGTTTATGGCAGCTTCAAAGACCAGCTCTTTTAAATTTTCAATTTGATAACTTCCAGAGTCCCCATGGAAACGACCTTTTACTATTTCCACGGATACTGAATGGGTTTTAAATATTTCTGTTCCATCGGACTTTATTATACAAGCAAAGCTAACATTTAGACTACAGTGTCACTGATGTTTAAGTTACACATATACTCGATAGTAGCAGGAAACAATACAACTTCCCAATTGTATGCATATTAGGGTATTATAGTTTTCTTTTCATTTTTTTTGAAAAGTGAGACACTTGCTTTAAAAAAAAAATCTTCTGATGGCAAAAACTCAATGCCTACACTTAAATGGAATAAATGGGGTTCTTTGCTTTATAAAATATCAGTTCCCTTATAAAAATACATTGATTTTAAAAGAAAACATACAGGATATGGCCAGAATAAGTAATGAAAATTCGAACTTAAAATTTTATTAGAGTGAAGATGAACTACTAGTCAACTACATCAACTCAAATATCTCCACGTAGTTTATGTCTTGGTAATTTTCAATCCATCAGTTTCTCTATGCTTCCCCACAAATATTTGGCCATTTTCTCATATTGTCAAGCTAATGATTGCTCAAGAAATGAACATTCGTTTTGGCATCAATCTAAAGAAAACATAAATAATAGTGTCTTTCTCCCCCTCCCAAGTATCAGAGAACACTCTAAAGATAAAAGAGAAATACATTTTTATTTTCTTTGGAAAGATTAGTCTATATTCTCTAACAAAATATTTATGATTCCCCCTCTCTATTGTTTCCTAAAAATTTACCACCACTGCCTTGCTTGAAATGGAATTTACCTTCTTTATCATCAATGTCTCCTAGCACAAATTTTAAAATTATCAGGCACATGATGAAAGGATGCTTTCATTTTATTTTCCCTCTAACTTAGTGAATCTTGTATGATTTACTGTGGGGGAACAACTCACACAATTTCAGAAGAACCCTATTAAGATATTAATTACAGAACTGGAATCACTCAATAGTTAAACTATACATTGAAACAGAAAGTCAAAGAAAATTATCAAGAGCCTAATGAAAAGACATCTTTAACATAAGGCAAGGGAGGGTTATTCAAAAGACCAGGAGAAATTAGAACAAAATCAAAAACAATGTAAATATAGTTTCTGAGGATTGTCTGTGTCTGTATATATTCACGTCTCAGCAAAACACTCACAAGCACACACATGGACCCAACCAAAACCTAGTTTTTCCCAAGTAAAATATTTCCCCATTATGGTAGGGGTAAAAACTACTTAAATTGGACAGAATACTTAAATTATTCTCAGGAAAGCCAGAAACATTATTCTTACTTGGTAAATAAAAAAACTTCCTCCAAAAGTCTTTAAAAGTAGCCAATTCATTTGGGGTGGCCAGGTAGCACAGCGAGTAAGAGCCCCGGCTCCAGTGTCAGGATGAGCTGGGGATCGAATCCGGGCTCAGACACTTATTACCCACCCAGAAACACCTGGCTGTGTAACCTTGAGCAAGTTACTTAACTCCAATTGCTTAAAAAAAAAGTAGCCAATTCATAAGCATTTAATTAACAATGTGAGTAGAAAAAAACATAATTTCTGGTCAAGAGATCATGATTTGTTTCCAGAAATATAAATCTTCCTTCTAAAGTCTATGTTGGAGAATTCTTACCAGAACCTCTAAGAAGAGAACTGGAGGGAAAGCAACTCACAATCATCATTATATTTTTTTTTACAAAATTATTTTTAATTCCTGATTTTATCAGTGTTCATCATGACAATCAATATATTAAAATTAATAGATTTAAAAATTCAATGTATCTCTAGCTATGATGATACCAAACTGGTATATCATTTATAATTTTGACATTGGTAATAATAATCAATTCTATACAACTATACACATGTGTAACCATAATTCTGATTTACTATTCTGTATTCACTTTGTTTCCTTTCTACATATGGAGCTGTAGTTACTCTTTGTTCATCTGCTGAAATATATGGATGTACATTACATAACAGAAGTATATACACAATTATAGTGAGAATGTCAACTGGTTTAGGATAAACTGTTTATAATAATATGAATATAATTCATCTTCATTTTCTGGAATTTACATTTTTAAAGGATGTGTCCAGCTCTACAGAAAATCAAAGCTAAACTATAGCATTGGATAAATCAACACGGAAGCCTGTCTCCCACACAGTCCCATTCCACATTATCTGGAAATATCTTCTCAGGTAAGTGAAAGAGGGAACCCAGGGAAAAGGAAAGGGCAGAAAAGATTATAAATTAACTTTAGATATACTCCTACTGGATGAAATTTCCTAAAAGCATCACTTGTTTCCACAAACAAAACAATATTATTAATAATTGTGGGTTTAAAAAGAGAGAAGGAAGGGCAGACACAATTAGATGGACTGAAGAAGTAATGGAAAAGTAGAAAAGGGTATATACTAAAGGTTGAGAAGTCAAAAGTAAATGGCAACTAGAAGAAAAGGGAATATTTTGAAAAATGATCAGAGAATAGAGATAAAAACTAAGAAGTTGAGTGCCCATTAATGTTATTACTGGCATAGAATAATTATGAAGGATGTTGTTGCATTCTAATTCTAATAAAAGATACACCAAAAAATATGCCACTTAATTGCCATTCTAAAAAAAGAAAAAAGGTTTTAATGCAGCCTAAGTGGTTAACCACAAATATTATATATAATGGATCTGCAGAAAACTAACTACATTTTATTTTCAAAACAGTGAAATTTTCTCATTCTAATTCTTAGGCTGGAACAAATACTTTAAATGGTAAGTTTAGTAGCTGGTTTTGAATCCCAACACTGCTAATTGAACTATTACCAGTGTAAAAATTTGAGAGTCAGTTTACCTCTCTAGTCTTCAATTTCTTGATCTGGGAAATGAAACTAGATTAGGGGTTCCTAACCTGGGGTCCACAGATCCCTCCCAAGGGCTTTGTGTTAGATTTGAAGGTACCTGTAAATTTGAATGGGAAAAACATTATATCTTTATTTTCACTAACAATTGAATATTTCCCTTCAATCTTTAGAAAATACTGTTCCAAGCAGGAGATCTGGGGTGCATAGGCTTATTACACCAGTGTCTATCACAAAAGAAATGGTTACAAATCCCCGGACTAAATGGTCTCTAATGTCTCATCTAACTCTGAATTCTAGGATTTTTGACAATCAGTTTTTTTTTAATCACCTTTTACAAAGTCATATCTCCCATTAATTTCAATCAACCAACATCTTCAATTCTATATCCCAAATATAATAAATGCTGATAGTAGGAATGATGATGTTGTTGAGGACGGTGAAGATGATAATGAGGATTGTGAGGATGATGATGATGATGAGTTTTCCTTCTTTCTGTTACGCCATCAAGGAGAAATTTCAGGCAAGGTCATGTGAGGATATGAGAAAAACAATCAAACGATATAATGAGTCTGTGAAACTAAAGAGTGTGGTGCCCATCCATAGTATACCATCAAAAATAAAAAGCAGAATAAAACATTCTCATGGCTGCGGCTTTAAAGTATTTTAATGTATTTAGATTTTAAAGCTATTGAAGCATCTTCATTTTGATACTACTGCAAAGGTCATGTCTATCAGCAAAGATGTCAATAATCCAAGTAATGTACCCATAAATCCATGTGTGCATCACAGGGGCTAATTCATCCACTAAACATAATATAAAACTCTCTGGCTTGTCTTGGAGTGTGTCTATGTTCGTATGCACACATGCATGTATGTGTGTATGAGTATATATACACATATATGTATTGATGTGTGTGTATATGTATGTGTATATACACAGACACATACAGGTATGTGGGTATGTATCTATCTATCCAAACTAGACTCCTGGCTTTTGTAGCCTTTCCAAGGAAACTAGGGTCACTATCACAGAATATATTAGGGATAATTTCCAAGATGGGGTCCATAAGAATTGAAAATTTACTAACAATGTATATGTATAAAATAATTTGATTAGAGTTATTTTGAATAAAATAGGCATTTATAGTGAAAGTTATAATGCTCTAAAAGGGTAATACACCCAAATGTGTGTTGTACAATAATACTCAATACGTCTTTTCATTTCAATGTGTTTTACAATGGTTAGATAACTTTAAATTCAAAAAATGAATGATAATTTTGGTTTAATGATCATATTTCAAAACAGCTTGGCATGAAATGTAGCAACTGCTACTGAGATATTTGAATAACTAAATTCTAATATTCCCCTGAAAAAAACTGAGCACATTTTGAGAAAAGCAGTTACCAAACTTTGCAGAGCACAAGCAAACCTTCTGGCTGTTCATTCTTTTCAATGTCTTAAAAACAAAATGATTTTTATTAGGCAATCATTTATAATTAAAATGAACAAAGCAAAGAACAGAAGGTAAGAACCTTCTTGGAAATTCTTTGTGTTTAGTATAATACTTTTAAAGGAAATGGCATGTATTTTCCTCCTTCAAATGCATTTAACTAAAATAATGTTTTCTGTAAAGGATTATAAAAATATTGGCAGATTATTTTTCAGCCCACTTTTGGAGGACTAAATTCAGCTTGATTTTATCCATTTAAATCATTAGATTTATTTATTTTTTATTATGGGGGCAGCTAGGTGGCACAGTGAACAGAGTACCAGCCCTGGAGTCAGGAGGACCTGAGTTCAGATTCAGCCTCAGACACTTAACACTCTACTAGCTGTGTGACCTTGGGCAAGTCATTTAACCCCAATTGCCCTGCATTCCCCCCTCCAAAAAAAGCAATAAATAAATAAGTAATAAAAAGTCTTTATGTAACTTAAAATCAGCTAGCAAAGTGAATAAAATAAAAACTTTCTTTGATCTAAATGAGGATGAGCCAATTTGTAGGAATGAAGCAATGCGTTGGTATATATTGCCTTCATGAAAAGATTATTTTGTTCTGAAAAAATTTATTTTGATCTCTATTTTTTTTAAAGAAATGACATGTTACCTTTTCACTCGTCTCAGAGGAAAAAAATGGTTTGGTAAATATGTACTTAATAAAACTTGCACATGAGGAGGAAAAACTCCATTACCTTGACTTCAATGTGTTGTTAAAACCTACCTTTGTATAAATTTTAAAAAACAAAGAGTTGATTTAGGAAAATATACAAGACCCAAACACACAAAGCTGTTTACAAAGGTATCACAACACATTTCAAAATCTGGGAGATCATTCATTCCTACTGAAATTTGATATCCATTACCACTTTTACTACCCTGGTGTTATTCTTTATTATCCTTTCTGATACTGACAGTATTTGCATATACTTAAAGGTAAATTTGCATTTCTAAAGAGAGAACTTCTATTTCACTTATATAACAAAAGCTTATTTAAATTAGTATAGTCTTCTTTATGCCCCCACCCTAGGGATAGCAAATCTTTAAAACCTTTTTGCTTAATTGTAATGAGTATTTGTTCCCTACCAGAAAAAAAAAAAATACTGAGGATCATAGAACTGAAAGAGACCTCAGAAATTGATGTAGTCCAACCCTCTTATTAGAGGAGTTTTATCATTCAGTGAGTCCCTTTGGAATTCAAAGATATCTTCCTGTCTCAGACCCTGTGCTCTATCTCACTGCACCACTCATCAGAGGATATGGAAGCCCAAGAATGATAACTGATTTGCTTCAGACCTCATAGTTAGGGACAGCTAGATGGTGCAGTGTATAGAGCATGGTACCTGAAGTCAGGAGGACTTGAGTTCAAATTCCACCTCTGACACTAGCTGGATGACCTTGGACAAGTCACTTAATCAGTATTACCTGGACAAAACAAATGAACAAAATCAAAAAAACAAACAAAAACAACCCAACCCCATTGGTAGCAATAGCCAGAAGAAGGATTTAGAACAATAACCTCTAACTCCTGGCTAACATTATTCTCATAGTACTTTGCCACCTCCTTTATAAAGAGAATGTATCCTTCCACAAAATGATATTCCCTAACTTACTATACTAACCCTGATGAATGACTAGAGATTTCATTGCAAATTATGTTCACAAAGTCTACATCTACACAGAAAATACAGTGGAAACTGATATATTATTTAAATGATAAAATTTAAAAACTTCTTTGGGGAAAAAAGTTTTCACCCCATTGGATAATGTGGTTTTTGACTATATATATTAATCACATTCAATGAATAAGTATTGAAATAAAAAAATCGTATTTTCTGATATTTCTCAATCAAAATTTTAATTATTTTCCCCAAATCAAATGTGTGTATGGTAGCAGGTGTGGGTGTGGAGGAGTCTGGACCTGTGATTTCCTAGGCACAGGAAATTTTCAGTGTGTGAACTCCAATCACCATGCAGAGTGACATAGTATCTATAGAGAGTTGCTTGGGAGTCAGGCACTAATAGGTTCAGTGACTTACCTAGGGTCATACAATTTGTATGTTTCTAAAAAAAAGGATCATATATTCAGAGCTCTAAGGGGCTCTAGAGGCCATCTATACAGCCTCTTCATTTTATAGATAGGTAATAGAGGCCCAGAGAAGATCTGTGATTTGCCCAGCAGTTAACTTAGTGTCTAAGGCAAGGTCTGAAGCCAAACATTCCTTATTTCAAGGTTGGCACTCTATTCACTCTACCATCCTGCCTCATACATACATACACACACATATACATACATACACACAAATACCTAAATATGAATAGCAAAAAATTACAATATTTAAATTATTCAATATAAAATGTGGACAATACTAAAGTTAGAGCTGCAAAGACTTTTCTAGGAAGAAGCAAAAATTCCTATATTTAATTCTGGCTTTTTTATCTGTTAACATCCTCTTGCTTTTTGTAAAAATGGCAATAATAATACTTACCTAACTCTCTGAGATATGGCAAAGATTGCTTAATATTCATCCACCTCTTTGAAAATGAAAGTACCATACAGAGAAATGATGTGATGATGATGATGATGATGATAATGAAACATCTTGTAAATAGGAAAATGTAGGTAGCATAATTGTAAGAGATCATATATCTTATCTCGAAACAATGAGGAGAAAATGGAACCCATCTATTGCTGGATGGCATGAAAATTGGAAACAATTTCATGTAATGAATTAAAGTGGCAAAATATATATTTAGAATCATTTTAGTTAAACTGTAGAAAAGTACCTCCTTATCCCTGCTACTTGACTAAGACACAGACAAGCCAGCCTACCTCCTGCTGGTCCTCAGTATTGACTACTTCAATATTCTTTTCCTTTACCAAGATGAAAAACCAAAATGTGTTCTCTCTTGATTGTAGCATCACAGCTTCAATGCAGGCTGTAAGGGCTTGATTCAACTGAGTTTGTTGAGAGAGACTTTCTAAATTGTCATTTTAATATGAGGACCCTTTCTGGACAAACAGAGGAGGCAGATAACGCAACTAATTTGGAGATATGCATATGTGCTCAACTGGGACTTTTTTTCCCTTTGGTTTTCAAATCCTAAGGCTCTTTCCTTTCCAGCCTAGTCTAAAAAGTAGATAACTAATATACTTGGCATCTGTATTTTCTAAATAAGAAGTTGATAGTTCTGCTATTTCCAATAATTGCAAAGTACTTGTTTTGTGTTTTATGTGTTTATTTCTTCATAGGAGACAAGTCTTCATTCTGGTAAGATTATTACAACAGGCAAGTTATAATGGGGGTGCTTCTTTAACACCTATCTTATACCTTACTTCTGTTCTTCTAGCTCAACAATGAATAAGAGTAAAGCCTAGAATCTGTTAAGACTTATTACATAAGTCATAAACCTAAAACAATGGTCACATCTCATATGTGGACCAGGTGGTATACTGCCTTAAAAAAAAATGAGGACAAAGTGGCTCTTATCATGTATTATTCTCCTGTATCCTTTAAATGGCGGGGAAGGAGGGGACAATCTTTTATAAATAGTGTAATATGAATTTTCTCAGAGATTGACTAAAATATGTAATTTTAAGAAATAAAAATTGAAATATTCAGGTGGCTAGGTGGTACAGTGAATAGAGCACCAGCCCTGGAGTCAGGAGTACCTGAGTTCAAATTCGGCCTCAGAAACTTAACAAAAAAAAAAAAAAAACTAGCCGTGTGACCTTGGGCAAGTCACTTAACCCCAACTGCCCTCCAAAAAGCAAAAAATAAAAAATAATTGAAATATTTAACTTAAAATATTTGTGATTTTCCATATGATTTTTTAAAAATTGTGTTTCAAATTAGTTATGACAAGATCATAGGATTTAAGCCTAGAGATGTCCTTCCTTTTTCTCTTTTTCCTCCAAACTTTCTGAGAAACCCTTAGATCTCTTATATGCCTTTTGTTAAGTGGAAGGTAAAAAAATCTATAGCTAGAATGAACCTTAGAGAACATCTATATTCTCGAATCCAACCACTTCTCACTTGCCACCATTTATTAAAAAGGGAAGTGACCTGTCCAAGGTCACATAGGGTAGTAAACAGTAAAACCAGGATTCAAAACCATGCCTCCTGATTCCAGGCTCTAGGCTCTTTCCAAAGGGTTCTCTGTTAATGGCTCTGCATAATTCCCCACAGCCCTAATTTGATGACTTCCTTTTACCCTTACAGTCAAAACGTGTGTATAATGGCAAGCTTAGGTTACAGGGAAATCACTTGTTTACCTTTCCTATCCATGATCCAACTGATAAAACAAGTTTAGGGGGTCAGGAGGACAGCATTCCAATTAAAAGAGTGTTTTGCCATAGGTATACCTAGAAGACTGGGCTAGATGTTGCACATTACAGTCTTCCAATCTGCTCTGTTGCCTCCCCACCCGCTTTCCTTAGAGGAAGTAAAGCACCTGTGTGTGCATCTCTCTAGATAGGACTAGGGTTATTATTTACTATATGATGCAGATCTTTTAAGTTATCAGAGAATCTGTATGACTTAGCTGAGGGAACTGTGGTGGAGTTTACCCCATTTCACCAAAAAAAAAAATTCAACACAAAGCCTCGACATTGTACAAAACAACTTCTGAAACTTTATTGTGAATTTTCAAGTACATTTAGTAGAGGATTTTATCCTTAATATCATTAATTAAAAATAAATTTGAAAGAAATCCACACACTAGTTGTTTTTTTTAAAGCAAAGATCATTACAGACTTTTGAAGTCACAATATATACATTTATATGAGTGCAATAAACTTCCAAATACATTAGGTATATATCTGTTTAAATAAATAGTAGGACTTTTAATTATACATGTGTGAGAGGCATACTGTTTACATCAAAAATGTTTTTACAAAATAGAGCAAAAACGGAAATACATTTTGGATTTACAACTACTTTAATACTTTATGAATCCATTACTTAATTGAAATTATAGTATACAAAGGTCCATTTTATTGAGGACAATTTAATTTCCTGTCCAACACTGTTCAAAAAAATATAGATTTAAGATGCATTATTATACATATTAGTGAAATTTCATCAACTCAAGTAACTAGCATATGGAAAAATATTCTAAAATTATTAACAATATTATTTTTCTTGATAAATTATGCATATAACATATAGAATATATTTCCTGCTATTAAAGACTACTGAAATGCATTGCCTGGTTCTGGAGCCAATTTCAATAATGAAAAGATGTTGCTGTGTTGAACTTCTTAAATAACTCCTACCATTTAATAAGACTTTTTATGAAACTTAGTACTTTTAGTTACTGGTTTTCAACTTCAGGGAGAATGTCCCTTTAATGGGTTAAGACTATACTTATATATGAAATCTTACTATGAATCCCTAGAATCCAGTTCATACATACAGAAGAAGAACAATAGAATATACTATACTGTGATTACTAACTACTGAGTAATAACGTTATAGGAAAATGTCACATCAAGTGTTTTATACTTATGATTACTCATATACTATATCACAATAAGGGAAATAGTTTTCTAAGAAAACAAGTTTCTTTACCACATTTCATCATCTTTCCAGTATAATCATACAGTGACAAATCATTTTTGGTAGCTCAAATGCATGAAGGATGGGACACATTTTACATAAGTAAAAAATGAAAGGGAATTGCCAGATGCTTAAAAAAAGGAAGTCTAGAATAAACTTGAAAATGAATGCAGTACTTTTCTACACTGCACCCAAAAAACAACAGCCTAGCATTAAGTGGGGAGAAAGGAGCTTTCAAAGAACATATACGAAAAACCCTCAACACTGCAATAAATGCAAAGTTACACTTTGCATCAAAATAGTGCATAGTAGGGTTATTTGACTCAAGCCTGCATACCCTGCTATGTGTTTTGTGAACAAGCTCCACATGTGGCAAAAGATGCCAGAATTTTTCATATATAATGACTAAGAAAAAACAGAATGCAGAAATCTCATGTATATGCACTGTAGCACTATTCTAAAATTTCTCACATGTTAAGATATCTATGTTTTAAATACAGGTTCTCTTTACTAATACATGGCAAGAAGTCAGGCTAATTCTCACATACCTCTCTAGGCCTTGCCTCCCACAATTATAAATGGAGCACTACACCTCAAATTCCCAAGTCAAGTCTTTGTAGCCATATCAAATTAGGTCTTTTGTTGATGAGAATAAAAGAGCTTATACTTTCAGTAAGAACTGATTTTGATAGTAGGGCATGACACAAAGGACATACACAAACTCATACTTAATCTATTTTTGGCTGGGCCCATAAACCTAGATACTTATGTTGCTTCTTGTTGCTAATAGCAGTATCATCCTTCTCTGGCTATCAGTCAGACAGAAATGTCATCAGAGCTATTAACATTCAGTTTATGCTGGAAAGAAATGCACTGACCTACATATGGGGGGAAAAAACTAGCTCACTTCTCCTGCCCACTTTAGGTATCAGAATAGATTTTTGGTGGGATTAAATTAAACACTACTTATTTCTTGCCATATAAATGGAAATTATTAGGGGTCTATAATGAACACATGTGATATTGTCCAAAGATCTCTGAGCTTTAAGGAACTAAAAATGTATATACAAAGACATACATTCAACCATGAGACAATAGACATTCTACTGATTCAATAAAAGAAGCTTCAAAAATTCCTTTAAAACACATTATTACTCCTACGTTTTGGGATAGGTTAAGAACTGAGGGGTTTTAATATGGTTCCCAAAACTGCAAACATTCCCAACCAGACAAACAGAACTCATTAAAAGTAAACACATTATAGGAATTGCCAATCCCTTCCTAACTTTTTGATCTGCATTACTACTTTGATTTACCAAATTCCTAAAGGTCTCTTAGAGCACTATCAAAATATTCAGAAATGATCACCAATCCCTGAAACTTAAACCATTTTCTGATCGGTGGATTGGTCATTTTCCCTTTCATAAGTCACCGCTTCCATTTTGGAAGGGTTTCCCATTCTTTTTTGGTACAGCAAAACCAAGGCTTTGGTTGACTATTTTTATTCCAACAGAATCTTGAAAGGGCTGAATTTTAAAAATAGCATTATTTATCAGAACACCCTTGGGCAAAGTAAAATGTATTTGCAAAAGTGCTGCTGAATGCAGTCATTTTAATACTGCCATAATGCACTTTTGGAAAACTGCTGCTGATTTGTGGTAACAAACTGCAACTGCTCTCAAAAGCATTTTGTGGTGGCAAAAAAGCCACTGATTAAGGCAAAGAGGGAAACAACACTAAGTCATTACTAAGGTGCATTAAGACTTGGAGTCCAGACTAGCATCCAACAGGTTCAGTGGTCAACCCCCCTTTGGGGAACCTAGGCAACAGAAGAAATGGCTGCTTTCAAGAACAAGAATTGTGGACAACTTCAAATCCTAATAAAGGGACACCCAAATGATAGCTTTAGCTATTAAAAGTACTCATTTCATGTGCAGTGCAAAATTGTTACTGCAGACTTCATAAACAAATAAAAAAAAACTCAGGTAATTCCTAGTTTATTGATTAGGGGAAGATGATATGTCCAGAACTGGATAGAGTAGGTTCAAATGCATCTCTGAAAACAGATTTTACCTAAGATATGATATATGTAATATATATGCACATATGTATACATACATATGCATATATGTGTGTTTTTAAAACTTTTAATACATGACTGTTAGCAATTATCTGTTACCTATTTTTCCTAAGTTGGACATTAGCTAAAACCTATGTGTATGTGTGTGTGTGTGTGTGTGTTCCTTTAAATGTAGCTAAGCAAGACAAGATTTTGGGATGAAGTAGGAAATATATTTATATACACATATACAAATACATTTATAATGCATATTATTGTAGGGTGTTGAACAGGGTTCATTCTTAAATTTATTCAAATGAGAACAAGAAATGATTTTTGTCCTTGGTTGATATAAGTGCTTGTGACAGCTTTAGTGACACAGTTACATTCCACTGGGTTTTTCACACACTCACTTGAAGACTTGTTTGTGCATGGATTAGTAGCAGTTGCCAATTTGTCTGGGCTGCCATCTCACCACAGAAAAACCACTACAAACTTTTCCCCCTTAGGTGCAATTTTGTCCAATTCCATTAATCCTCTTATTCTAATATACATACATATATGTATATTATACATACACACACATCTATGTATATATAGGTATATATTTTTTTAATCAGACCTGGATTGTTGTTCTGGGTAGGTGAGTGAGGGTAGTGGAGGGGAAAACCTAAAAAGTCTCTACTTCTCTGCTTTCCTCAAGGCAGATATTTACAATGCTGAGACTATCACAGTTGGTTCCTGCAATGTCCATTTGGAAGGAGCCTGCCTGTCACAATCATAACCAATGGGCATAATGTCACTATAAATTATCACCAACATTCAGAACGCCAATGCAAAATTAATCCCGTCTCTCTTACAGCCTTGCCTGTTTAGTCCCTAGACAAAGGCAGACCTCCAGCTGTATTTTAAGAAATCTAAAAAACTAAATCAACACATCGTGTAGGGCAGCAGCTTCATTCACTTATGCATGTCAGGTTTTTGGTTTTCAACCCCCAAGTGGGAATTCTATCACATGACTGCAACCTATTGTGAAACTGAACAGCTTGGCGTTCTTCCACATGAATCCGTTAGAGAGAGATGATTAAAAGTGTTTACTTTGGGGGCTGTTCTAGTTAGATGTTAGATCATTCATAAGGAGTATTATATCTTTTTTTTAATGTTTATATAATTTTTTATTTAAGCAGGCCCACAGAATAAACACACATACACTCCTAAAGATTTTCTGTCTTTGCATTCTTCTCACTGGATCCAAAGTCAATGTATCTATATACATTCATTTTCATAACTAAGAACACAGATTTTCTACTTGATTACCTTGATGAATTAAACTGTAAAACCTCTGTTTTATTTTCCCTAGTTCATATAACAGGTGAACTTAACCAACTAAAAATCTATGACATCAAAAAGGGAGACCTTTACAAAAAAGTCCTATTTACTAATTAACAAAAATGAGCTATATTTAAACTCATCAACTTGTCTGACAGAATTCTTCAATTAGAATAAAAGCAATCTTTCTTACTATTTAAGTTGATGGGGAATTTTCACTACGGAAAAAAATCAAGATCCTCTCAGGTCTCCTTTATAAGCCCCCCAGACAAGATGACAATTACAATTTAAGCAATGTATGTTTTTAAAATATACGAATATGTACATATATGCATATCTATATGCAAATATGAAGATACTAAAAATTAAAAGGTTTTGTTTGCCTTTTATATCAGGTATTGCTCTCGAGGCAAGCATCTTTTTTTTAAATTCTCTAGGAACTTTGCAGAATTGATGCTTAGAACAGCAGTCATAAACCTGGCTACATGATCCACATGCACTGCACACATCTGACAAGTATGTTAGCATATTGTTCTCTGAATCAATTTCATCTGCCCATGGGCATAGTGCACACTGTTTCCACAACACTCAGCTAGTTCATTTCATTCTAAGGATGTGCACTGAAGATAACCTGTATAACATTCTGTACAAATTGCACTGAAAACTTAATGTGAAACTATTCAAATACAAACTACAATTAACACATTCTTTACTGTCTAAAATACTGAAAGTGTTCTATCTCTTTCTTGGGATAACTTTCAAAACTTAATATGTAGCTGCCATATTCTAAAACAGTAAACAGCATATTTACAAAACTGTGCAAAGCAGCTAGAAGCCTTTTTGTGGTAATATATGACAAAGTTTAAGAAAAATTCACTACTTTTTAAAATCTAAAATGCTAAAATTCTTTTTATATAGAATATTTTGACCATGTTTCAAAATATACAAAAGAGTTTTTGCTGTAAAAGTGAAAATTATGAGCATTAAAGAAAAGTTGGGGGAAGGCCCACGCTGATCTTAGCTGGCAAATTTGTACAAAGGTGGATGTTTGCTAGAACTTCTCACCCTTTTAGGAGCAGAGGCTAGAATAAAGATTTTTGGGAAAAAAGAAAAGCAACATTCTAGTCTAACTGGAAAAGCGAGAATTATTTGTTATTTGCAAGTTGACCCTTTGCTACAACTACTTATGATAGATACTTGACATAAAATTAAAAAAAAAATGAGACAATCACAGAAATCAGTCCAGTATTATTGCTCTGAAATGGTGGAAAAACAATATGTCCTATGACATATCAACCTGTGGATTGGGTGGCTTTAATGCAAAATGGGGATGGACATTTTTAACCATATGGAACCTAAAGCAAAAAGTTTACCTTATACATCAACAGAAGGTTTTTTTATTTCAGTAGTCCTTTGTATCAATGATCATTTTTATTTTAATTGATCGAATCAAAGCTAAGCAATTTTCTTCATAGAGGTGTTATTACTTTGAATCAGTTGTGGGCATGGTACATTAAAGCTTATTGTCTTGTTTGCCTATGACCCCACAGATAAGAGTGGCTAGATTAATGGACTTGGGAATCAAGAAGGTCTGGGTAACAAATTCTTTCCATAACACTTGGCTGGGTGATCACAGGCAACTCAATTAAGCTCTGTGAGCCACAGGCAAACTTTTAAGACTATGAGTTATAGACAGACTGGGATCTGAGTTCCCACCAATGAAATCCTTGATGTATTGAACACTACCTGTGGTACCACAAGTTTAAAATAAAATACTATAAAGTGGAATAACAATTTTTTGTAATAGGCAAAAAAAAAACAAAAACCCTGTAAAATTGGAAGGGAGGTTGCTTATTGAGCAAGAGGGTGTAAGGATTGTAAAACTGGTTTCAAATCTAAGTAAAGCATCATTTTCTAAAAAAGATGTCAAGGAAACAATGATAACAAACGTAATATTAATTTTTTTTAACTTTCTTTTTTTTTTTTTGGAGGGAGAGGGCAGGGTAATTGGGGTTAAGTGACTTAACGAAGGTCAAACAACTAGTAAATGTTAAGTGTCTGAAGCCAAATTTGAACTCAGGTCCTCCTGACTCCAGGGCCGGTGCTCTATTCACAGCGCCACCTAGCCAACCCAATATTAACTTTATTTTGACAGAAGTCAAAATGTTTTCTTCTATGACAACTCTCCACTTTGAATTAACTGTGAACCTCTTAAAACCATTGGAAAAAAAAAACAATCTGGAAATTGCCTTTTAGATAGTTATCTTTTGGTTATATTTTAAAAGGGAAATTTTTTTCAATATTTTCTACTATACAAGTTTATAATAAGCGTAAGAATTTTGTATTAATTTTCTGCACTATCTATAGAATACTTCTTGAGCAAACATTACTAAGGGACTGTGGATATGTGGATTTATTTTCTTGCCATCATTTGAAAGGGAGGTTCTTTCTAAATGGAAATCTTCTAACATGATGCTTTTAGATATACAAATCAGTAGACTAAAAAATCTCTTGCCAGACAATAGGATTGGAAGCAATTGTCTTGTATTCATTTATCTACAAACATCTGATTCCAAATCAGACTGCCAGCAGACATAACTTCTTTGTATTGTTACAACAGAGAAATTATTTAATTACTCAAATAGCTCTATTCACTGAATTGTCTCCAGGATGGCTGTCCCTGGCAATGCTATGAAATCAACTGCCCCATGTAATTATTAGTCTTAATATGTTCATCTTTCCCACCTTGCTAAATGTTTCTTCTTCATCCCATTTCATTAATTACACTACACAACCAATAATGAATTTACAATACATGACCTTGAGTACTAATAAAATCTTTTTGAAATTGTTGGGGTTTTTTTGGTTTGTTTCTTGGAAGGGAAAGGTAGGGCAATTAGGGTTAAGTGACTTGCCCGAGGTCACACAGCTAGTTTTTGTGTTAAGTGTCTGAAGCTGGATTTGAACTCAGGTCTTCCTGACTCCAGGGCTGGTGGCTGCTCAAAAAAGGAACTGACTTTACACTGAAATTTTCCAGAGTTTTAATCTTGATAAGTACTAGGTTATACTAGGCTTCACTCCTTTTTTTTTTCAATAATAATAACAATTTTGTGTCTGTGGACAAAAGATAATATTGTTATGAAAAAAATACATGAATTTAGATGAACATGGATAGTTAATATAAACTGTACAGTAACTGTTAAAATATAGTAATTAGTATCCTTAATTATTTGGAAGGAAATATCTGGACATAGGATAGTTTTTAGAAATTTTAAGTTAATCAATTTGACTATATGGTCACAGATTTAGGCCTTATAGATAACCTGGTCAAACCTACACATATTACCAATGATGAAAAGGGGGCCCACAGATATCAAGTGAATTGTCCAAGGTCACACAGGGAGTATGTGACAGATCTGAGATATATACAAACTAAATAGAATGGGATTTTTTAATGGATTCATTGTATTGTTTGCCTGGGAATGATTAAAAGAAGTATCTAACATAATTTCCTAAACCTTATGGTTTTAAGGAATTTATTTGGGAAAGACTATTACAATGCATATGGCTACATGTCATGATTGCAATCTAGAAATCTCATGGGGGAGATTTTCCTAGAGTTAAAGCTTTCATTGTAAAATGATTCTGTGAAAGGAGTAGGAAGTATATGAAGAAAAGGCATACAAGGTGTCCCCAAAAATCTTTGTGCAGTTTTAAGTTTTAATAGCTCTCCCCTGCACTAAAACTTTAGGGACAGCCTGTATTAAAAAGGAAGATCATTCTTTTGACTGCATGAGTGCAGTATCTTTCTCTTTTTCTTCATCAGGAACCTATTAGTTTGGTGGAACTGGTTGGAAATAAAGGTATTAAATGAGAAAAAGGGATCTTAATAATACTAATCCACTTTTTTTTTTTTGCCTTTTTGGAGGGCAATTGGGGTTAAGTAACTTGGCCAAGGTTACATGGCTAGTCTTTTTTTGTGTGTGTGTGGGTGTTAAGTGTCTGAGGCCGGAACCAAACTCGGGTCCTCCTGACTCCGGGGCTGGCGCTTTACTCACTGGGCCACCTAGCCGCCCCACTAATCCACATTTTAAAAATAATTTAAGGTTCACAAAATGGATTTTGCCACAATAACCCTGTTGGGGTAGGAAGAATAAGTATTACTAGCACCCTTTTAAAAGTGAGGCTTTTAAAACTGAGGCTTAGAAAGGTTCAGAGATTTGTCCCAGATCACAAACCCAATAAATGGAAGCACTGGGATCAGAACCAATTTCATTATTCTTTTCACTATACCGCACTGCTTCCCAAACACTGGAATCTACAGCTAATTGTGAAAGATTTGAACATAGTACACTGAAAAACTGTTTAAATATCAATTAGATAAGAAATGCCCCAAACTAAGCAGAATGATAGCTTTCATATCTGTAACCCTTTAAGGTTTACCAAACACTTTGGCCACACTAACCCTTCAAGGTAAGGTTACCTTACACTGTAGTGTGTGTATGTGTGTGTGTGTGTGTGTGTGTGTGTGTGTGTGTGTTTAATAAAATAACTCTGACTCATGTGACTCCTTGTCACATGATCATACAGTGGTCAGAACCAGGATCAAACCCACATCTCCTTGCTACAAACCCAAAGTTCTTTCTACTCTAGGAGGTGGTTTCAAGTGTCCTCACTGCTTTCCTATTCTGTAGCTTCATTCAGAATCCCACTTCGTCTCTTTTTTAAAAGGAAAATCCTCATACAACTTTTCAGTGGTGGATTTGAAGATGGGAAATAGGAATAAGAAAAATCTGCTTTGCTCCTATAATTTTTCCCTAGATGTCTATTTTAACATTTCTTCAATTGGCTAAGGGTTAACTTCCCAAATAGGGTGTCTTTGTGGATGATTCCTTCTATCCACAGGAGATGCAGAAAATTGGGGAGAATTTTTGAATCCAAAACTTTGTCATATTTTCTCAAAAATATAGTGTTTATCTTTTTTTAAATATGAGATTTCATTCAATTCCATCTATGCTATCTTTCCACAGTAATAATCCGCCCCCCCACTACCACCAATGGCATTAGTATACACTTGGAAGAGCAATTTTAGCAAAAAAAAAAAATCCACAAGTATCACAAAAATATCAGAAAATGGATCCTACATTATAGTAGTCATGGACCCTTTTGTCAGTCTGGTAAAGGAGATGGACCCCTATCTCAAAATAATGTTTCTAAATGTATAGAATAAATTACATTGGATTACTAAAAAAATCCAATTCTCTTGAAGTATAGCTATAAATTTTTTTATCCACATTTACAGACTCCCATCAAGAATCCTTCCTATTGGGGCAGCTAGGTGGCACATTGGATAAGAGCACCAGCCCTGGAGTAATCCGACTTGAGTTCTAATCCAGCCTCAGACACTTACTAGCTGTGTGAGCCTGGGCAAGTCACTTAAGCCTGATTGCTTCTCCCTACCCTCCCCCCCCCAAAAAAAAAAAAGAATTCCCTGCTATCTTCTACACATTTTGGCCAGTTTACTAAAAGACTTTGTTGGCCAACCACTGAACTGATAGGTCACAAAAAAGATAGGGCAGATTGCTTAAATGACTACACTACGGAAAAGGCCATCTCATGGCCAGACCAGGCCTAGGATTACAGCATAAACAGGGCCAGGTTTTTGACAATTAACTACCATATCTAGGCTAAAATGTGGCCAAAAAAAATCATCCAGTACTGGAAGTTGGGGTGACTTTGTTTAACATTCAGTTATTTGAGCTGTTTTCACAATCTATTTAAATAAACAGAAGAATTGAATTTCCACCTCTCTACATTAATATGTCTCCTGTAGATAATAAGACTAACACTTCTCTGAAATAGACAGATAAAACAAAACCCATTCCCTTCTTCAGTAACAGGTTTTTCATATCTCGGTTATCTCTAGATCATTTCTTCAACTGTCTGCTTCCTATTGGCCTTGCAGAGAGAGGTTAGCCGAAAGTAAAATAACTTCTGTAATTCAGTTAGCCCTCTCTGACTTCAAAATTGTGAGCATGCATCCCAGCCCCCAAAATGATGCCTTTGTGCCTACTCACTAGGGATCCAGTCTGTGTTGTCTTTACTATCTACTATGAAATAAAAGTTGAAATTCCCCAGTCTCTCTAAAATGGGAAAACTATTAAAGGTAACTTCATTTGGGAAAAATATTGTAATGCAACAAAAGAAACAGAACCAAAAGTAAACTTAAATTAGCTATAATAACACGAAACTACAAAACTACAATAATTAAGCATGCTTATCTTTAAGCTAATTAGCTTTTGGCTATATGTTTCTCATAAAAAGGACTATCTTCCCTAAACCTTTTCAATGTGGAACAGCAGCAACAATAGATACATATGACGGTCCAATTTTGTAATAAAAAAGCTTTTTTCTCCCATTCTCTCTGTGTATTATAATAAATATATTTTATAATGAAACATTAGCCATCATTAACTCATTTTGTGATTTTATGTCTTTTTTTAAATTTCAAAAAGAAAAGCAAAATGTGTGTGTTTTAATGTCCACGAGACATATCCAAAAGTTTATCAAAAACAAAGTCTCTAAGGAAATAAAGGCATCTCTTGATTATTAAGACTAATGAAGGAAGATAGTGACGATGCTATAACACAAAGCAGTGAACAAACCACAAATGATGGTGATTTTTGGCACAAGGCTAATTATAATACATGTATATATACTGTAGGTATATAAAGATACCAATAATATTTTTCTTTAGCCAATATCAAAATTAATTTGTAATGTCAGAGTACTCGACAGTTTACTGTGGGAAGAGGTCATCCAAAAAAATTTGGGTGGCAAGTGGGTAATCTTCCTAGGATTAATGATTTCTCTAAGTAATTTTAAAGTGATGTATCCAAAATATGCTTCACAATCAGAAATCGTTAGCTCTAAATGGAACCTTTAATACTATATACTTCAACTTCTTAAGTTTATAAATGGGGAAGACAGGGAAGGAAATAAAAAGTATAATAACAAAGTTAGGTCACATTTATAAAGCTGTATGGTTGGTTTAAAATGTGCTTTACATACATTGTCTCATTTTATAATCAGACCTTGTGGGAAAGATACTGCAAGTATTATCCTCATGTCACCTACTTTTCCCCTCACCTCCCTTTTTTAAACAGAGGAAAAAACTAAGTTTCAGAAAATTTGTGACTTTGGAAAGGTCACATAGCTAGGCAAAGGCCTAGCCAGGGTTAGGATATTAAAGCAGGATATAAAAAAGTAATAGAAATTGGATTAGGCCAAAAATGTAATTCACAAAAATTACATACTGCAAAAAAGTAAAAATATGACAGAAAAATTTGTGCCAGTTTCTCAGAAATTATAGTCAGAAACAAGGAATGTACATATTATTGTTTTTGGCTTGGCCTCCTCTGGTGCAACAATTCACAGTATGTATTTGTTAGTTATATCAATCATTGGCTAAAATATGAATTCCATCAATTTAAAAAGCACAATAAAATCATTACAACAGAAGTATGGATATGAAGCCCCTTAGTTTACACATGAGGTAAACTGAGGCCTAGAAAGGAGAAATGAGTTACCTAAGAGCATACAAGCATGCAAGGATCAGAATCAAATGAGGATCTGAATCCATGCCCACTTACTACAAGGCCAATATTCTTTGTATTGCAGCCTGGTGACCTTACTATAAATTGAACAATTTTACTAAGGAATTCTACAATGTTTCTAGATTTTAAATTAGTTTTGTTTTGTTTTCCCCCAAAAACACCCATATTTACTTAATACTGAATGTTGTATTGTCTAGTTAGCATTGAGGCCAAATCATTTATCTAATCCCTAAAATCTAAATCAGCATACAGTATATTAACCAAAATAATGCTTTTAGTCCTCTCATAACATATCTCATTGCTTCAACAATAATTTTTAGTTCATTTAAAATTATAACATTGACTTAGAAATAATTGTCCAAACAACTACAGAATGGGCTACAAATTCTCAGCACACAGGCGCCAGCAGCTTGTAGGTTTATCACAAAAGCTTAATTATAATTAAAATAGCATACTCTTTGGCACAGAACTAGATATTTTTAGATATGTTTATCCAGGAGTGTGCAGGTGGTATCTTATGGACTATATTTCATAAGTAGAGATTTGGGGTCACATCTCCTAGTTATATGTGAAAATGAATGTAAGGTTTTTGATCTACCTATTTGTGAAAAACATTTGTCCATATGCCATAAAGATCTGTACAGTAGTAGCTTTTTGGAAGTCGTTAAGTATCTAAGATAAAAATAACAAACTCTGTCCCAACTTAAATGTTAAGGCCAAATATGACATTTTCTTCTGGAAAGCAGGATTTATCTAGTCCTAAGGATATGAAACTTCCTAAACTTGAGAAAAATCACAGATGAAAAATGTCATGTTGGCCACATCTAGAGTCACTGCCTTTTGTCCTGGAAACAAGATGACAAATATTCTCAACCAAGTGAATTTTTTAAAAAAGAAAAAAAAATCTGGAGGTGAAGCTAGATCTTCAAAGCAAGTATAGCCCATCAACCACTTGCTTGGTCCATGTTATCGTATCTCACATTCTGAAAGGGTCAAGTTTGCAAAACTGTTTTACAAAAGTTTCCAGTGCAGTATACAGTACATTTCAAAGTGGCTCTCTTAAACTTTAGACTAATTTTCTAGGGATAAAAACCAGAATCCTTGTACTTTGTTTGATGTGGTTCCATACCTAATTAGGTAAAAACCATGATTTTTAAAAGAACTTTAAAGTCAAAATGTAAAACAAAACAAATAAAAACCTTGTGCCAAATTCTGATAAATAGTAGCCAGAAACATGGGATGTTCATCCTAACAATCATTATCGACCTGACTTCCTTTAATGAAACAATGTATCTCTGTAATTCCTGGTCTCTGTCTGTATCAACCAGGAACTCCATTCTTGATTTTGGAAGTGATTCTTGATAATACTGAAGATACCAAAATGTTAGTCTTTACTAAGAAGGAAGATGAAACTCTTCTTGATCTCAGTTCTCTAATACTGAACAAGACAGAACAAGTGTGACTAGGATGAAAAACTACATTTGCACCTGCATCTACAAAAGCATAAATTGCAAGCCTGACATTCTTATAATTAGAATAATAGATCTTAGCATTTCACTAACCCGCCATGAAATATCATAAGCTTACCCACTAAATATAAAAGCTGTTCCTTACACATTGTGAGGAATGATGGTATCAATTCAGGAGAATCAGAGAACTCATTTGTTACATGGAACTTCCTAGGAAAAAAGTGGGGCCTAAAATCAAAGGAGCATGATATCTGTATAAATATGCCAGTGGATCACGTACTTAATTGAATATTTTATTTTTGGTCATATAACATTTTGGATGTTCTTATAACAAAGGGACTGACTCAGTACTCAGCAGCCAGAGAACATCAGAGAATATAACATTTTAAAAATACAAAGTATATTTCCACACAAGAGACATGTGTGATATAACTCTGGCCTAATGATACCTCATGGTATTTATTCAATTCCCAGATTAAGGCCCAGACGTGAGTGTTCTTAAGCTAGAAAGCATCCTTTACCTAGTGTTAAACAAAAGGTAACTGAGTGAACCCCAAATTGTAGTCACTTAGCTTTCAGGAGCAGAATTATATTGATTGTCGATGTTATATGTGAAGTGTGCATCTGTAAATTATTAAAGAACAGTTGTGACATATAGAATATGTAACCAAGAACAAGCATTCCTTCATTTTCCCTAACCTAATTTTTCCATTAACTCTCAACTGTGATTCCACAGAGAGAGTGCTAAAGCTGTGAACAATATTAATTTACATTTAAGTTTGGGAGTCTGATTTTATATTTTCAATTTACTATGGGTACTTCATCTTCCTGAGTTCAAATCTGACCTCATATACTAGCTGTGTGAGCCTGGGCAAGTCACATAACCCTGTTTGCCTCAGTTTCCTCATCTGCAAAAATGAGCTGGAGACAGAAATGGGAAACCACTCCAGTATCTCTGCAGAGAAAACCATAAGTAGGGTCACTAAAAGTCGGACAACCAAAGTAACCAAACGATAACAACAACAACTTGATGTGGAGAATGAAATAATGAGGCTATATTTTCAAGACTCCAATCTTAGGAAGTTGTTCACAGGCTCCAGTCCTGTTGGTAGCGTCTGTACTATATTCACCCCAAGAGCTGCTTCCCTTTCTTTGCTTCTCTACCATAGGTAGGAATGTTTCTTGGTCTAATTCAGTGACATCAAGCTCCAACTGCATCTACTTGTACTACAACAACCAAAATCATGGATTCTCTTAAAAAAAAAATACTGTTGATCCAATTACATGGTCACATAAACAAGGGACAAAGTACTGACTGGATGGTATACTTTGAGGCAATAGCAAACCAGCTCAAAGCAGCCTCTAATTGATATACATGGGTTAGAACTCCCCATTTAGAATAAGACACTAAATAAGACAGCTAAAGGGATATCTGGTCTCTTTGGAATTGATGTTTCTGGTTCATACCTTTCTTTGATCTAGGGAGGGGAAGTATTGTTTGTTTTCAAAGGCTTTATCTCCTACTAGACTCCAGACTGCATACATAACAAAGCATAAACAAAAGGACTCCAGTCAACAAATATTCTGTTTGAGATGAGTGGGTGGAAATGGCAACTAAAGGGAAAAGGCTAATTTGAAGCAGATCTTTAATGAGATCTGACTGGACCTACTTTTTATTCCATATTCAAGTTGACTTAATTGGTAAAAAATTTCCAATTTCCCACCTTGATCAAGATCCACGTCAAGAACTGCTACAATAATACCCATTGCCTATACAACCTGGGAATATGATGTCTGATTTTCTTTTCAAGATAAGAAGAAAATTTTATTCTGTGCTTTTATCATGCTGTTGACTTATTTTTTTCATTTGTTCAGCCTGTATTTATTTTGTTTTTAATTTCAAGAAACGTTCAGACATAGCAAGAGTATGATGTCCAAATAAAGATAGCTAGCTAACTAGATAGCTGTATCTACATCTGTCTAGACTATCAGTCTATCGATCTCTCTGTCTACCTATCTATCTATCTATCTATCTATCTATCTATCTATCTATCTATCTATCTATCTATCCCATTCCAGTTATTTAAAATTGTTAGAACAAGAAAAAGACAATCTCAATTTTGCTTATGGTAGAAGTTTGGTAGAGCCCAGAACCAAGAATGTCACATTCTAAGTATTGTAACTAGTTTGATTACAGCATGGATGGTATTACTTCAGCAGATAGGCTCTCTAGTCTCTGGAATAATTGGAAACAGGAACCAGCAGGTATCAAATGACTCCTGCTGTGTTAAGTACTGACTGAGAAACAGATTCACTCTTTTATATGCAGTTTTGTAATAGGACTGATATATAAAGAGAAAATTCCCAGATGGGTGGATCATCTGTGGGTGATAGAAAGGCAAGTAAATTATCAACAAATACTAAGAAAAGTAAAATAACATCCAAAGTGACCAGGGAAGTCATTAAAACAGAGATGATTGAGAAATCTAAGAGGGAAATAATAAAGTCAAATCATAAAACAATGGGGAAGCTGAGGTCAAACTAATATGGGCATTTTATCTATTTTATTTGACATGATCTTGGAGCAAAGTTTTAAAGAGTACCCTACAATAAACACTGACTTGAACACAAAATAGCACCTTCTTTTCTTTACCAGATGACAAATCTTCAACTTCTAGGAAACTCTAGCTAAAAAGGGACAAAGTAAAGCATGACATAGGTAACTGTTGAACCAAAGCTTAGGATGGGTCTAAGAATGGGAACTGGATTGCAAACAGACAGAGGTTCTGCAAACACTGGATATGGCTAAAAAAAAAAAAAAAAAAAATTCTGCAAGTCTATTCCAGCCACTACAGGCACACCCATGTATACAGATAGGATTGTGTCACTAATGAAATATATTCAGAAATCCTGAAATATAATAGCGACAGTATTCCAGGTACAGTCATGTTTTCATTTAAACAGCTCCAACACTTCTAGCCACCAAGTAGAAAAATAACTGAATAGATTATGAATCTGCCAATTATCAGAGGAAAAAAAAATAACTCATCAAGTCCAAGCATTTAAAAGAGTAGAAACTACTTCAGGTCTTTGGCCAGAGCCTACAGTCTTACACATGCAAGTATAAGGTTACTGATTACCTGAATTCTCAATAGGAATACTTTAGAAGGGAATATCTGCTACAAACAGAAGACTGATAACATATAAAACACAAAACTACAGTGATCCAAATTCTTTTAATATGTGGTCGGATAGCTTAATGTATCTGAAATGCATTAGGACATTGCTGTATTATAGTGCTGTAACTTAGCAATCAAGATGGTGATTACCAATCTTTTTTAAAGTTAGAGTTAGTTGTTATAAACAAAAAACCAAAATACTTTAGAACAATTCAATAAAAATCAGTTTTAAAAGTTTTTCACTTGAAGGCCAAGTGTCAAGTTTCCTCAAATTCACTTATTCATTACATGCCCACTGTATGCAAAACACTGTGTAGCCCTAAGGGAGAAAGAGTTTAAATAAAACAGTCACTACCTACGTGGCATTGACAATGTTATTAGTTATTTTTCTACTTGGTTGCTAGAAGTGTTAGAGCTATTTAAATGAAAAACATGACTGTACCTGGAATACTGTTGCTATTATTGTTATTAGTAATGATTAAAAAAAACATTAATCAATAACTAAGGTACACAATAGTATATACACATGAAATATACACTGAAGGACAAAGTATTTATATAACAAGCCTGACTTACATAAATTAACTGGTACTGGCAGTAGCAATATTATCCAACAGGGAAAAGGATGGTTAGTCAGGGAAGGTTTCATGGAGGAAGTGGCTTCTGAATTTGGCTTAAAAGAATGGATGGGAACTTACAAAGTGAAGAGGGGAAGGAGCTTATTACAAGCAAAGGGAGTATTTTGTGAGCAGACACAAAATCATGAGAAGTTCTGGCAACTACTACAAGAGCTAGACTCTGAGCCAAGAGGCAGCTGAAGGGAAAGGCGAGATGGGGAGGAACTTAGGGAGAGACCTTAGACAAAGGGCAGGACACAGTGGAAGGAAGACATGTCAGAGGAGGGAAAGTCTACTCCTAGGGAGGCTACTATAAGAAGTGAGGGTAGTGAAGGTAGAACTAGTCTTCTGTGCTGACCAGAATCTTCACTCAGGGTGGAGACAGAGAGATAAACACACTGTTTTATACCTCCTTTCTTAATTATTGTTGCTAAGTGTAGAGTTTAGTTTCTACCAGCTAAAGGAGTTCCTACACTATGGGTGCCCTCTAAATTTAATCAACCTAGGACAGAGGTCCAGTTGCTCTGTCCTAGTTAAAACTCTGCTAAGGCATGAAGGTAGAAGAGTGCAGAATGTGTTTTTTAGGGGAAGCGTAAAGCGTAAAGTAGTTGACTTTGGATATACAGGGTATATGATAGGAAGTAGTGTGATAGAATGAAATATGTCTGAAAAGTAAGGTAGCACTGGAGTAGGCATTTAATGCCAAACAAGGTTCTTCCCAATAGGCAGAAGAGAATCAAAGAAGATCTTTGAGTAGAGGAGTGGGGGAGTGTTTCATACCCTGTATTTGTGTCCTCTAGTATCTAGCAATGTCTGGCACGAAGTAAAGGCTGAAGACATGCATGTTGGTTAACTGATAGCCAGATAGCTATAAAAGGAGGCTTAGTTGAATTTAAATGGGTTGAAGGAAGAAGAGAGTGGAAAAAGGAATACTAGTTAGGAAGCAAGTACAATAGTCTAGGCAGATAGTAATGAAGGCCTGCACCAAAATAGTACCAATGGGAATGAAGAGGAGAGCTGAGATACAGTAGACATTTCTGGGATAATTAGAATTCACAAACTGGGTCACACTGGTTGGAAGGTAAAAATGGAAGGAATGATTAAAGATAGCACCAAGGTTGGAAACATGGGAGACTGGGTAAATGCTGGAACTATAGACAGAATTAAGAACAGGGTGAGTTATTTTAAGGGAAATACAGTAAGTTAGGTTTTGAACTAGCTGAATTTAAGAAACTAGTATAGCCTTCAGTTGAAAAGGATCACAAGATACGTAAATAAAGAACTTTAGGAATCGTCTAGTCCTAGCCTCTAATCTTATAGATGAATGAATTGAGTCCCAGAGAGATTAGGTGATTTGCCCAACATCACATGTAAGTAAGGAGCAGAGCCAAAATCTGAACCAAGACCCTTTGACTCCAAATCCAATACTCATTCTGTCACATGCCTGACTTTCAGGTAGTTGGGTATATGAATTTGGAGTTCAGAAAACAAGCCAAGGCTGTAGGTGATGAAGATTTAGGAATTATTTGCAGTTCATAAAATATCCTCTTTTAACAATTTTGGCTAAAGGAATCACTATTGTAATCACAAGAAGAGATGTAATAAAATCTGCAAAGTATGAGAAGGATAATTTAATCAGTTGTTACCCTCACCCCCCAAACCCTGTAGGCAAAAGACAAGTTACAAGATCAC
Source organism: Petaurus breviceps papuanus (assembly GCF_028583685.1). Taxonomy (NCBI): domain Eukaryota; kingdom Metazoa; phylum Chordata; class Mammalia; order Diprotodontia; family Petauridae; genus Petaurus; species Petaurus breviceps. The sequence continues at coordinate 535,982 of NW_027187324.1, forward strand.
AAAATGTAGCTGATTAGAAAATCCACACTATAATTATTCAAAACAATTACAGGCAACAATACAAGAAAGGAATATAAGAGAAAACAATCATATTTTCCCATAGGAAAGATGTTGAGAATTGACTTCCTGAACAAAAATTCAACATAGGGTCACAGATCTAAAATGGGAAAGGACCTAAGGGGTCTTACAGACCAACCCCTTTATTTTACCAATCAGGGAACTAAGACTCAGAGAAATCAAGGGACTTGCCCGAGGTCACAAAGGTACATAACTTCACAGGCTAGATTTGAACCCAGACCCTCTGATTCCAAAGCCACTATTCTTTCCTTTGCACCAGACATCAAATATATCAAAATAATCAATAAGTTATAAAAGCAAACATACAACTGAGAAATTATGTAATCATTTTAATACACAAAATTACTCTCCAAGTCATATATTTCTAGAGCTGGAAAGAATCTTAGGGAGCTTATCTAATCTAATCCTTTGTTTCACTAAATCCCAGAGATCACTAAGATACTGAAGTAATGGGATGCAGGACTAGAAAGAACCTTGTAGATGTCATCTAATGCCACTCTACAAACGGTTGAGGCACGGAGTTGTTAGGTTACTTGCCCAAGATCATGCCACTGAGTAATACGCACAATTGCAACTGGAATCTAGTTCTTGTAACCTAGGTTTAATGCTTTTCCCACTAATCCTCACTGCTTTCCTTATAAAGGTATTTAAAAATGGACTTAAATAGACTTTAACCATCAATTGTGATACAAAGGAAAAGAAGGGTGATATCCTTGCTGTAATTCCCAAATTTTTACCTGGATGATTTTTCTGTTATCAGGAGCTAAATGGATATGAGGACACAATTGCAGCTATACTCAGATGCCAGAAATACTTTTACTTTTGCTACTCTAAATCAGATTATAGTTAGCTGGTGGTAAAAGCAAAGACTTATGTCTCATAGCCTAACGCCCTATGGAAGCTAATATGGTCCCCTGACTATCACTAGGCACGAGTTTGTATAATTACTGAAAAGTAGTGAAATACCAAAAATCTGGTTATACTGAATTGTTTTACATAATGAGGGTAAGGAAGATTACATTCCTATTAAATATGATCTCTGATTGACCTAAATGGAGTAAGAAATGGAAGAAAAGTATCTTTCTGAAGCTTTTCCCAAAATATTTTTCTAAAATATATAGAAAATGACATCAGTTTTTCTCATGTTAATTGTGATGTTTCCAATTGCCACATGATTAGCTTAACTGAGCTACCATCTTGTACTAAAGGGCAATGCCCTAAGCAATGTCAAGTGAGAGCATGGAACTGAAACTGTCATTGGGAGGACAGATATTCACCATCATAACAGATGATGCTGCAAGAATTGCTGGAGTTCGTTGGAGTGTTGCTGCCAGCGTCATCTGGGAGTCCATAACCCACAGGGAGCATTCTTTTTAATTGTACAGAACACAGACTTGAGCTACCAAAATGGATTTACCTGAATAGTACCAGGTTTAAACAGCAATAACTGAATACAACACATTTTCAATTCACTAAGGTACAGAAGAACTTTTTGGTAAGGTAAGAAACAAACATTATTTTACCTCAATGAACAATGCTTCTATAGCTCCTAAAATACACTTTATTTACCAGTGCTTAATGCAATTTTTAGACCGATCAGGTTTTGTTTCTTTCAGTACCAATAGTTAATTATCTTTTCTAGTTCAAATACTAATTGATCCCTTTTATTTGAAAAAAGAAGTAACAGAAAATTTGTAAGAATACAATTAACTTGTTAATTGCAATGATCCATCGATTATGAAAATATATTCTGGGTTTATGACATGAAAAGGTAATTTAAGCTCCAGGTGCCTCTACTTCTTTGAAAATATAGGATAATATAATTTGCAATATGTTCCTCCCTGGACTATTAGAAGGAAAGCTCACTGTATACCTTAACCCCCTAAATGAATTTATTTTATCATTATTCTACTAAAGGGATGAGGGCTGTACCTATGATTTCAATGAGACAGGGGCTCTCAAGTGAAGAAGCTTTCTCTTCCAATGCAGTTTGGAAAATTTTCTGCAAAAAGTCTTAGAGAGATGCCTAGAGTATTGAGAAGTTATGATTTTCCAAGGGTAACACACCAGTATCAGAAACAAGATTTAAACCCATATCTTTAAGGCTTCAAAGTTAGCTCTCTATCTACTAAATCAAATTGCCTTTCAAAGCTATGAAAGGCCAAAGGAATCATGATTTAATTTTAGAAAGTATAACACACAAAAAAATGCTATCAGGTACCCTAAAGTTCCCTTTTCTTTGTCTAGTAGGTAAATATGTTTGGCATTTTAAAAAATATTTCTGAATTTCACAATCAAAACACATTGTTTTTGAAGGAAAATACACTGAAATAAATGATTCTTTTATATACAAGATAGAAACTCAACACATATACAGCTTATAGAGTAATGTGAAAATGAACAGAGGATCTTTAAGAACTAGAAGGGAACTCAGATACTATACAATCCAACCTTTTCATTTACAGTTGAGGAAACTGAGCTCCAAGACACTAAGTGACTTGCCCAAGAAAATACAGAAAATAAGCATCAGAAAGTTGGACTAGAACCCAGGTCCTCAGATGCCCAAGTCAGTACTATCTGCATTGTACTATGTTGTTTCCAGTATTATCTGGGTTTTACACAGTGAACTGTACAAAAGGGGTAAGACATGTTGTTCATGCAGGTCAGTGCCTTCAGAGTGGATACACAGAGAGAAAGCTTTTGTGATTCCAGGCTTCCAAAGTGAAAATTGTTTCAATGACATGGACATATGACACAGGAGGACATTAAATCACAGCTCAGAACTAAATCCTCTTTGTTTCCATTTGTCACTTGAACCTTCTACAAAGAGGTTCCTGCAGAATCTCATGTAGCTGCATATCTGAAAAGCCCTCAGCATGTAGCTTCTCACACACAGAGCCACAGATTAGCTGCATCCTTTGGGTCAGAAAACTACCATCAGATTTTTTTTTTCCTCAAGAAAGGCTCTAGTATAAAGTACAAGTATGGATTGTCAGTTTGGGGAGGGACGGGCAGGACATTTTTTTTAAGGGAGGAGGCTTCAGTTCATTCTATACATTTTTTCACATTTCTATCCAGAAACTAACTAAAGTTTTCTCAGTTTGAATACAGCTCATTCTCTGAATGGTGGTTTCTGCTATCCTGCTCTAAAAATATATTTGTTTTCTAAATCAATTATCTATCACGATTCTCAGCAAGGCTTTTTACCTACTGTGGCCTGTACATGAATTATACAAGTTTCCTAAGAAGTATGAGCATAGTATTTGTAAAGCTCATTAAAAAATATATCTGGTTAGTTCCAATAATTCATATCTAACAGAGCCAGTCAATGAATTTCAGTATTAGAAACAAAAACATTTTTAGCTAATGCTAGCATGGGGGAGAAATATACTGAAATCCACATGTTTCTGGAATGAAAAGCTGTGGTACTAATACATACTATTTGCAAATTGAACAAAGATGAATTTTTAAGACACAATTTGGAAAATAACTCAATAGCAATTCCCCTGCAGATCAAAGCAATATCCTGGCTTTTTGTGTTAATACTATAACCTTTTGGGCACCTGAGGTTCCTATCTGATATAGGTTAGAGGAGAGTCTGGTGTGATCCTTATCACTAAGGTACAAACAATTGGCAGTCTCTGCTCAGGAGACAGGAAGCCCAGAACTTGAGCATCACAGAGGTGATAAAGGTCAGCATTGCCATGTGTAACCTATATTGACTAGCTGGAATCACAGGACAGCAAACTGATCTGTTCTAACTCACACACAAATGTTTCCTTACTTCTTTTCAAAGTATGGGCAAATTATTTCCCAAGCCCAAAATGACACTGATTTGGGGAGAGGGGCCAGCTAGCACTCTTACAAAGCCTTTAGTTCACACTGAAGCAGCACCTGCAATACCAGAATTATACAAAGCACTCTACTTTTCAAATCTTTAAGAAAGCACTTAATTTTCAGCACTGATTTCCTTAAATCTAAGAGCTTATGAAGGCTTCACTGTGTTCATACAGATCTATGCAGAATGTGCCAGATCTTCCCTGTCTGTGATGGCATTCATTTGGAGGTGAATCCCAAATTTCTATCACTGGCATGCCTATTTCCGACTAAAATAAATATTCTCCAAGAATAAGGGCTGAAGATTAGGGGAACAAGAAAGGAGGCAGAGTAACTAGCAGAAGGAGAGATATATGCAAATATCAGCTGAATGACAATTCTTCCTACCATTTACAATTGAAGCTTAAAGATTGAAATACTCTACAATCCATTAGTTTCTCAGTACCCTGTGAGGGATTAAAGCATTTCTTAATCAACTGCTAAAGCACTAAAGAAGGCCAGAGAATGGATTTTAGCCAAGCTGGGTATTACTAAAATGTTGAGATGATCAGATAAGCATAAATACAGTTAGAGAAAAAGCCAAAATATTATTGATCAAATCTCTAAGGGGCTCTAAACATTATCTTCTCTCTCCTATGTGTTTTAAAAACAATTTTAAGTAAACTTTCAAGGGGCTATACAGAACTGTGGGGCAGCTACATGGTTCAGTTGATAGAGTACCGGGTCTCGAGTAGCGAAGAACTAAGTTCAAATCCAGCCTTAGACATTTAGTAGATGTGTGGCCCTGGGCAAGTCACCTGACCTCTATTTGTCTTAATCAACTGGGGAAAAATTGGTAAATGACTCCAATATCTTTGTCAAGAAAACCCCATGGATTTCCCATGGATAACACTGGCACACTATGGTCCACAGGGAGAGTGGGATGTGACTGGATAACAAATACAGAACTCCTACCTGGAGAGTCATATATGCTTGCTCAAGTAATTCTAAAATTATTAGTACAACAGGCCTGGAAATTACCCACTTTTTTTGCCAGTGTAACACTGTCATAATGTGATGTTATGGTATTGTCAATTCCTCGATATTACATAATTTTTAAAAGAGCAAGAGAATTTTTTTTCAAAGTTCTCATCTATGTATTTGCTAAGACAGTAAAATAACATTCATGTTTAAGGAAGACATACTAGGCAGGATAACGCAGAAGAATGCATACTAAATCTGTAGTGGATTTGAATTTGGATTTTGATATTACCTGTGTGACCTTGAGCAAATCATTTTATTTTCTCAAGGTCTTTCTTAGGTTTCACATTCGTAAAATCAAGGGAGTGGGTATGTATATGAAATCAGACTATCATGATTAAGAAACCCATATGATCAGCTTACCCTATAGTTAGGTTAACTCTACTAATTATTTCCCTGTACTTGCAAAGGTTGGTCAGAGAAAAAAAGTAAAATTATAGTGGCCAGTAAGGTGGCTCAAAGGATAGAGTGTGGGACTTGGAGCTGGGAAGAACTGAATTCAAATCCTACTTTGGAGACATATTAGCTAGGTGACAATGAGCAAATTATTTAACTTTTCTCTGCATTATTTCTTCTATAAAATGGGTATAACAATAGTACAGATATAGATCTGTTGTGAGGATGAAATGAGTTAACATGTTAAGTGCTTTACAAACATTATAATGTTTTGCTGTTAGTATATTGGGATGAGGCTCCCCCTCCCCCATTATTACTCTTGTCATGTATCGTCCTTTTAATCCATGCCATAGTTAAATAGGAATTTCAATTTTTAATGAACCTTGGTATAGGTGAATGAAATAGAAAACAAAATGTCAATCACAGAAATGTATCTTTCTTATTCTGTGTTTCTGATGACTGACAGCCCAGTGGTTTTGTAGTGAACAAAGGCAAAAAAGCAAGCATTCTTCATCAAATGAAATGTTTGACAGATTTAACAGCTTTCTGAAATAAAAACTGATGAAATTTCAAGTAGAAAAGTGTATCTCCTGGATACATAAGAGATTACATTTCAACATTTGAGGTTTACTTCCTTAGATAGATGCAGATTATTTTTAAGGGAGTTGTAGGAAAAAAACATCTATGCCCATAGCTTTACTTGTATAAAGGTGAGCTCATGTAGCTTTAGGTATAGGAAATCATAGAATTAGGATACTTTTGAGGGAGTGTAGGCACATACCTAATTTTGCTCCTTCAAGCCTTGTTACTAGATAAACATTCCTTCAAAACTTGAGTTATATTTTAGAGATCAGGGCATTGAAATGCACCAGAAAGAAGCTAAACATTTATGTCACAGAGTACATCTGTAGTCAAGGAAGAGACAAATTTTAAAAATCAAGTGTTTTGGCTTTAATATTTCATAAATGAAAGACATTTTCAGATACTACTCTCTGAAAAAGATAATTTTGAACCTAATCATGGAACCAGCTGATTATTAAAGAAGTTTTCATTTCTATCTGGGATGTGCTACTTAACTAACCTTTATATATTTTTCAAATATGAGTTCAACTGAAATCATGCATTGTTTATACTGTATTAACTTCAGCTATTCTTCCTAAGGAAAAAAAGCATGCATCTACAACACTGAAAATTCAACACTGACAAGCAAGTATTAATAATACGATATTCTATGTAGTAATATCTACAATAGCAAGGTTACTAAACATATGTACAATGTTTGCTGATAAGGGGAAGAACAATTTACAGTGTTGCTCTGCAGAGTTAATAGGAACCAAAACACATCAGTGAGTGCATGGAATGTTTTTTATCCATGAAGAATACTTTCTCACTACTCTTACAAGCTAGTGAAGTAGTAAACAAACAGAAATACCTATTATTGAAGAAAAAAGTCATTTTTCAACTCTTATCCAATCTGTACATTAGTGATGAATGTCAAAGTTATTACCGAAAGAGTCTATCTGAACTTTGTAGAAAAAATATCATGCTGAAAGGAGCTGGTAAAGTTACCTAACAGACGATCAAGAAAAGTTCACATCCTTTAGCTCAGGAGAAAGTGACAGGAAAGCTGAATGGATGATTGTGCATCCCTGAGTAGTCCTAAAGCATTATTTTAACTACCTGGGGATCGTTTATTGTAGTTGTTGCTGTTTTCTGAATGGGTTTCCCAGTTGATATTGTGACCCTAAATAACTATTTGGTCCTTAATCAAAGTGCAGTACTGACATTGGAAACATTTATTCTAAAAAAACCCAATAGTATTATTTAAAATCACTGAAGAACTCTCTAAAATCCCCTTTTACTATCTGTTCACTCCTAAGACTGAAAAGCCTAGACTACTGCATACAGTCCTACTTCTGATACTGTTCCTCTGACATTAATTAATCTCCTTTCCATTTTTAATTGGTGGATATGTTTTGGTTGGTACCTCAAACATCACTTCCACAAAACATCTCATTCATCTCACCCCATCTATCATTCTACTACAATAGTAGATACCTTGATGCATTTTGGGATTACTGAAAAGTGAACACCACATAAAGGTAAGATACTATCTCTTGTTTTCTCTGAAGAGTCCTAATTTACCTCTTTTAGACAGAAAACTTAGACACTCACTCTTTGTACTACCTATACACTTGGGCATAGCACACACACAAATATAACTCTCTCTCCCTCTCTCTCTCTCTCTCTCCTAAATTCACACACTCCGGAATACTTGATACCTTAACAAACACTACACTGGACTGTGTCAAAATTAGTAAAAAGTTATGGATCTGCAGTTTTTTGCTCAGTATTCTTTTTCCTGAAAAATTTTACCTGACTGTTGGTCTACCCCAAACTAAACTCCATTGGAATTCACAGAGGTTGTCCACGTCCTACCTGTTGTCAAATGTAAATAGGTCACTGTTTTCCTATCTTTAACAGCTGTTGTTTACCTAAGAAAGCACACTAGGGCCAAGAAAATTAATTCCCCAATTGCTGTCAACTGAGTTAGGGAACAGCAATAAACAGCTTACTGTAAAGCCTCTAGCTACAATAAAACTGCTGTCAATAAAGCCTTGCTTGTAGAGTTTTGCTGTGCAAGAAGAATGGGTTCTTTGGAAATGAATGTTTGAAATGAGATTGGCTGATATTTGCTTATGTCAATATATGCTAAGGAATGATATCACCAACATTTTAACTATTACATATATGTAGGTACATATATGGATACTTATTACATTATATATGTGTACACACACACATACATATTATATATGTGTGTGTGTACATATACATATATTTATGTTTTCTTTCATTTCTAACAGAAGCTAAATACATGAATGGTGTGTCATTTCCACTTAATAGTAACCTTAATATTATAACTCCCTGATAATTCTACACAGCAACAATCTTTCTTTTTTAATTAAAAAAACAATAAAAAAGATAAAGATTTAGTTTAATTTGGGCTGATTGGGGCTAAGAATTTACAACTTATTACTAAAGGTTGCAACCCTTGAAAATACAGTAGTCCAAACAAATGCAAGTGCCTGGATTGTTATTTTCAGGAAAAGTGGAAATTTAGGCATTGGTAAAATTGGTTTACACACTCAAATGTACACTCTCTGCAACATATACTAAAAGGGTGGGGGAGGGAAGATAGTTGGTAGACATCTCTAGATTAAGATTTTACCCATGGTGATAAAACTCAGGTGTTGAGCTCTTGTTATTTATGCAATAATAATGGATAACATTTTATTTCTTTTGCCCAAGAAATTCTCATTTTGTGACTTAGCTCATTTAGAATTTCTGTCCCAAAAGGATATAACCATACAGTGCTACTCAAGAATTTTTTAAGGTAATACTCCACAGGTTATATCCTGATCATCACAAGAACCTGAAAAAGTTTTTTGAAACCCAATCTTGACTAGAAGTTCTAAATAACTAACCCTTATCATTCATAAGTCCCACATTTCATGTGAAGGTTAGGGAACTAAGAAAC
>NW_027187324.1:544863-583656 GCF_028583685.1 Petaurus breviceps papuanus
CCACACAATTAAATGCCACATATAGGTAAATATAGATCACTATCCTGCTAAAAATGTTACCAAGACTTGATTTTTCTCTATTTACTGCCAATTCTCCAACGTGTCAATTTTCATACTACACATGAAAACTTCTACCAAAGGTGTAAAACAAATCCACTGTAATAGCTTTTATCATACTTATGAGATGCAGAAAAGCCACATTTTAAAAGCCAAATGGTTACAAAAAAAAAAAGAATAGTGACCGAATTGCTTCACAGAATATTCTTAATGCACATGAGTTCCAGTCAAGATTATTACTTGGCACACTATCTGAAAGACTGCATCATAAGAATCAGTATTCTCATGGCTCTGAACTGGATGAACTCCTGAGATTGAACAGGAAAGCTAAGTTTCTCAGCCCTTCTCAGAAATGCATTTGATTTTTAAGTCACTGCCCTAACACCAACATGGAGGAGAAAAAGTAGAATAATAAGATTTAACTCCAGTGCCAGGGCTCAATGTATGAACCTGGCAAAAAAAAAATTCCTCTTTTATATACATCTACAATTTGGCAGAACATCTACCACAGTACTCCTTCCTGTAAAAATCAAATAACTTTTAGGAGAAAAAAGAAAAAAAAATCAATATTATTATTTTGCATGAAAAGTGATAAAAGTTCCATTAGTTATTTTCAAGGTGTTGTTTCAAGACATAGTTTCACATTAGAAATAGACAACTTGTAATGAAATGAAAAGACCCTTTCTTTCATTTCATTACAAGGTACTATCTAATGAAAGTTCAGTCTTATAACTTTTTTTTTTTGAAATTTTATTCGAATTAGAGGGCTTCACCAAACTTTGGCGGTTCAGATACCACAAGCGTCATTCTCAGATGTGTTTAATATGGGAAGGACTTGTCTTCCTATCCTAGCCTTGGCTACCATAACTTCACTATTTCCTGTACTCTCTTCAATGAACTTTGTTTTTTATTTAAGTCAACATTTTTGTTTAGACACAAATTTATTTGGTAGTTTAATAGCTAAGCCCCTCCTATGGATATGTTCTTGAGATTTTATAGTTTTAAAATGCTCTTTAAAATAAACCATGATGGGAAACTGTGTTTTAATAAGCTTAAGTCTATCTAATGTTCAGTTTTTATCTAATTTATCTCAAGGGGCTCATTGTTGGTATAACACCTCTAAGTCTTTCCAAAACCAAAAATTGCTTGGAGGGTTACATTCTGCTTAGAGAAGGACTAACTGAAGGGTAAAAAGGACTACCTTCATTTGCTAAGCATCACACCCTTTCTACTAATCAACATTCAAGCTTGCTGGTGTCCTGCCTGATTGAGTTGATCTGAGTTGTCTGTTTTGGATACTTCTAGCAAATGAAGGAAGGCAGATCACCATGCACAAGAAGGGCACAATACCAAGAGTAATATGAACCAGATTATAAAAATCTACAAAGTTGGTGCAGCAAACACAAGAACTTAAATACTGGTCGCTCCAGTGCAGCTATCATTAAATAAAAGGTTTCTTTGGCTGTAGCACCAGCTTGATCCTTCCCTCCCCCATCTTCTATCTACTGCAGGATTGGCACCTGGCCAGCACACACGACACGGTACCCTAGTGCCATCTACAGGCTATTATTGACATTCTAATTTAGTGGCAACAGACAAGCACTAGTGAAATAAATTAGACAGCGCTGCATTTAAATCTTTATTAACAAGGAATTATTAGACCTAAGAAAATCTAATGCTGGATTTGGTTGAAATATGAGTTCCTCAGCCTCTTAATTCCTCTTCATATGGCACATTTCACAGTTTAAAATGAGTTATGACAGATCACTTAGGCATTACTAAGATGAGAAAATATTTACAATGGGCTGTTTTTTCCTGCATAAATCAGTTATAATAGATTGAATGCATTACTTTTTTTTAATGTACTTTGGCCATTGTTGAAAATCTGCAAAATCCAACTATTTAATACTCTCACTTTACCATATTACAAGAAAATAATTTTCAATCAAAACAGAGGAAGACTTCCTATATGGCTTAGTTATATCCTACCAACAATCATGTGCTTGACAGCTGATGTACATTTAATATTCTGCTCTCTTGGTGAGGGAAAAAAAAATTAACCCCTTTCACAACCATAGTTTCAGCACATCGCAAACTAGCCAGACCTTCAAACATCACACACAACTTGAAATCTGAAGGTGACTTTTTAGATCTGAAAAGTAACATGAAAAAAATCTTGAAGCAGTCAAATTGGGAACTCTGCAAGTAGAATTTGGCATTTCAGGACAGTCTTTCTTCTTCAGCAAACACTTATCTTGGGACAATTTTGAACAATTTCCTCCTTTCATCTTTCAACATTTGAGGGAACCAGGGAAGTTAAAAATAATAATTCTCAGGCCTCAGAAATTTCAAAGCCGTTCTACAAATTCTTGACTAAGCCCCCAGAGGAATTTGTTTAAAAGAAAAAAAAAAAGGGGTCAAGTTTTTTTTCTCTTTTTAATATAACTAAGCTAAAATTAGACTGAAACAAAAGATACATTAGCACTTTAATACTGGTTGACTGGGCACTTGTATGCAGTACTTATAGACCAGTAAAAGTGCTCGTTTACCTGTCTGGTGTGTAAGGGGCCCTTTGTCTTGAAGCCTCCTTGGGAACTGCACTCTGAGGCACTGAAGTGGTCTGAACTAGTAGAAGATCGTTTCGAAAGGGTGTCACAACCCCCGACAAAGGTGTTGTCCAGGGGAAGTTCCTGAATCACGTGGTGCTTTTTCACTGATATTGGAGTGTCTGGTTTGAGATGAAAAGCAGATTGTGGAGAGGCAGATTTGTAATGCTTAGCTAGGTCAGGGCTGTTGGGCTTGAAGGTTGTTGGTGGTGCCGGACCCCAGTCAAATCTTCCTATACTTTGCTCCTCCAGCTCTGCTGGCAGGCTTATGGTCCCGTTGATAGGTTCGTGGACCGCATCATCAGGTTTGGACTCCTCAATGGTAACAAAGTTCAAAAGAGAACTTTTAGGTGACTTTCTTTTCTTCCTTTTCTTTTTCTTGTTCTGTTTGTTCTCCTGGTTAGGAGACATCCACTCGGCACCTTGCTTGCTCCTCTGGGCCGCTTTGAACCTAGATGCATGGCGACAGCGAACCAGGACGGTGACAAAGATCACCACTATGACCACCATGGCCCCTGCCACAATGGCAATCATGATTGTGAGATAGTCTTCGTTTTGATAGGGCTGACTACTGTCCCCTATGTTCCTGTCCAAGGGGGTCTCCATAGTCCTCCTAATCAAGTCATAAATGTGAGAAGCATTTCCTGCAGTGTCATTGACATACAAAAAAACAAGCACGAGGGTATGCAAAGACTTAGGATACCCCAGATCACTGATGTTGACCACTAAACGGTGCAGCCCCACATCCGTAGGAGCTGGTTTTTCTTCCAAAGTAATGTTGCCTGTCACTGGATCAATACGGAATAAGCCTTTGTTGTTCCCACTGACTATTGTATATTTAAGTTCAGCATTCATTCCTGTGTCAATATCCACAGCAAATACTTCTGCTACCACTGAGCCAGGGATGGCTGAAAGTGGCACCAACTTGAAAGAAGTATTAGAAGGTGGGTAAATGACAACAGGGCTATTGTCATTGACATCCATGACATTGATGGTAACCTTGGCAGTAGAGGAGCGGGGTGGTTGCCCTCCATCAATGGCCTTGACATCAAAGGTATAGGAGCTCTGCTGTTCTCGGTCAAAGGAGACATTTGACTTTATAACCCCAGAATAAGGATCCAGCACAAAATTCTCATTGTCGTTCAGGATAGAAAGGGTCACAGCTTTATTCTCCCCAGCATCTGCGTCTGTCACAGTGATCACCCCAACTGTACTATACTTTGGTAAGTTCTCAGAGACAAAGAACTGAAAGTGATTATGAGTAAACTTAGGGCTATTATCATTCTCATCCAGCACAGTAACTATCACAGCAGCTTGACTCTGCAGGGGAGGGGTCCCATTGTCCCTAGCAGTTACAGTAAAAATGAACCTTTCTTGTTCTTCCCGGTCAAAAACTCTGGAGGCCGTCAAGACCCCTGTCTTTCTGTCCAGATCAAAGAAGGAGGCATTCGGTCCAAGCTGATAAACAATGTCTGCATTTTTCCCACTGTCTTCGTCTGTGGCACTAATAGTTGTTAAGTATAGACCCCTTCGGTTGTTTTCGGAAACTGACAGCTCAATTACAGGCTGGCTGAAAATTGGAGGGTTGTCATTTTCATCCTCCAGCTTAACTCTTACCAGGGCAGTCTGGTTCAAACTGGGCTTCCCAGAATCAGAGGCAACAATTTTAAAGCTGAATTCTTTGGTGCCCTCATAGTCCAACAAGGAAGAGGTCTCTAACAAATACTGGTTGTCGTAAACTGCCTTCAAGTGAAATGGGACCTCTCTTTCAATGAAACAGATCACTTTGCCATTCACGTCTGTGTCCTTATCTGAAACTGTAATTAGGGCAATCTTTGTATTGACAGGATCTTTCTCAGATAAGTACACCGTACCATTGATGGGACTTATAATGTACCTGAGGTCTATGTTAGGAGGGTTATCATTTACATCAGTGACATTAATAGTAACTGTGGCCCGGGCAGGAGTGGAGCTGCCATCACTAGCCAGCACTGTCACTTTGTGAATGGCAGTCTCCTCTCGGTCTAAGGACCTCTGGACTGTAATCAGTCCTGTAGTATTATTTAAAGCAAAGAGTCTTTTGGTTGCAGGGGCAACTTGGGCACCAAAGATATATCGGATTTCTGCATTGCTTCCTATATCTGCATCAGTGGCATGAAGCTGAATGACAGAAGTACCTACAGGGGCATTTTCTGGAATATGAACCTCCACCTGACCTTCTTTAAACACTGGCCTGTTGTCATTAACATCACTTACTGTGACTTGCAGTATGGCTGTGCTGGATTTCTGAGGGGTGCCTCCATCTTCCACTTTGATTTTCATCACATAGGTATCTTTCTGCTCTCTATCCAAGTTTTGCTGTACAATCAATTGGGGCCACTTCTCCCCCTCTGGTGTTTCCACGATATCCAACCCAAACACACTCTGCCCATTTAACAATTCATAGTGCTGCACACCATTGACACCTGTGTCAGGGTCTGTGGCTGATGGGATTGGAAATCGGCTGTTGATCAAAGTGTTTTCTGGAATGGAGATATTGATGACAGGAGATGGGAACATTGGTGCATTGTCATTGGTATCCTTTACAATTATTTTTATTTTGATCAGTCTAAAGAAATCATTGGGGAGAATCACCACTTCAAGTTCAAAGAAACATTCATTCTCTTCGGCATAAGACGCTCCAGCACAGAGTTTTTCTCTGTCTATTCTATTAGAAGTGGTAAAGATTTCCCCAGTGCTACTAGACACTTTGACCAAAGGGGCATCCCCAGCTTTAGAAACCAGTCTGTAGACGAGGCTGGCACTGGTCCCTGTGGCAGCATTGATGTGAGAAATGTTCAGGTCCTTTGGTATGTTTCCTATGGGTACATTTTCAGGCAGCTCCTCTCTTATAGTGTAAATAAGTTCTTGGGCTATAGCAGAATCCAGCCTTAAACAGGCAATCAGAGCGGCCAACAGGTAAAAATCCCTCAGGTCCATGATAATGTATTTATTTTCTTTTCCTGGATTTTAGGATTTAAAGGTTTCCACTGAGGAATGGTGCACAATTTGCAAGAGAAGGCGTACATGGACTGTAGGATGCATTACATCTCATTTCTTATTTGGAAACAGCGACTGTCAACATAATCATAGAGACAATATTATTTTTCAGTAAATAAAAACACATCACAAGATATCACAACACATTTTTCATTGCACAGCTGTAAACAGACCATTTCTTTCCTGCCGCTGTTTGCAAGTTAACTCTATAGAAGAGAGCACAAATATCTCTGCTTGTTGCATTTGCAAAGAGAAAATGAAATTAGCTACTTCTGAATGGAGGTTAGCCACAGTTTCTACATGTACTACCCTCATCCTTCCCCTAGCACACTGTGCAATTCATAACTGAGCATCCCTTCTCCTTCCCTTCCCCCTTTCTTAACGCCTCCCTAGTTTTTTAGGTACAAGTGAAAACCTTAAGTACTTATCCGGGGTTCTGTCTAATTGCACTGTCAGATGTCACATGCAATAGATTCTCTTCTATGCACACTGAGTCATCTTTCTTCTAAAAAGAGTATCTCACCACCACCACCGCCCCCCAATCCCAGTGCTTCATATACCTTCCACTGCTATCTTACTGGGAAACAAGCATCCGGACATGCTGCAGCAGCGGCAGCCAGAGCAGTAGTCACTGGCTACTTCATACTCCTGCCTAAAGGAAGAACAAGACTTGCAGTTTTTTCTAAGGAGCTGTCTTGTTTTGAGATGTTCAATACTTCCCATCAATTTAAATAAATACATTAAAACTTTTATTTAAAAATGCAATAATCTAAAAAAAATGCTTCGGGAGGGGGAGGGGAAGAATAGAGATTCAAGTTAACCGCAGATATCATACCCAAGAAAACGCAAAATCCTTCTAATGAGGATTAAGAAAAAAAAGGAAAAGAAAAAAAAAAAGCTGTAGTTTCTTACCACTCGTCTCTCCTCGGATATTACTAACAGCTGCCACACATAAATACTGCAGACTAATAATGCAGGTAAAAAGCCTTTTAGCTTAGATGCTCGCCTAACTGCAAATTAAACGGGTGCAAGCCTCCCGGCAGCTAGATACTTGAGTGGAACTGGTCAGTTCCTCAGCACTAATCTTATCTGCATTAAACTGCACGGTAGCTGATGCCCGTGATTAGTTCCAGCAGAGTGATGCAGGTACGGATGCAGATAAAGCCGAGTAGGTGAGCTCTCTCACAACCATTTCCAGAATCACAAACATCCCTGTTCTATACTGGAGACACAGATACATACACACATTTCAAAGCCAATTTTAAAATCGTGCATGTGAAACTTTATACTTACGTTAGTTCTTTCTCTACCTTTCTCGAGATGCTGCAGTTTGCAATGATTTGTTCCAACACAATGCATCTGGTAGCACCAGTTTGGGGAGAATTCACAAGCAGCAAAACGTTTCCTTCTTGAGAAATGTGTTGCTTCGGGCTGGCAAATTAGCAACTCGGGAGAACAAATTCACAGATTTGTCGTCAGTCATTCTCTCCACATTTTGTCTCTTGTTACCCACAGGATATAGGAGCTCCTTGTATTGAACACACATACAACATCCAGTTGCACTTCTTCAGCCCAAGGATATTTTCTACTGTGGACTGCATACCATTACCATCCGTGTATTAACACTGGCTTAAGTCTGTAACTTCTAGTTGGAAACGTCAGAGTTGGAACGATGGTGATTCTCTCTTTCCTCTCTGGGGTGGCAGTTGCCCAAAAGGAAAATCCTATTGCATTCAAGGTCTTTGTACTAGAAGAATGCTAAAGCTTTACCTCTCTTCTTGTGTCTTTTCTCTCTCTTTCCTTTTCGCTTTCCCTCCTTCTCTCAGTCTCTCTCTCACCTCTCTCTCTGTCTCTCTCTCTGTCTCTCTCACTCTGAACTGAATTTCTTGATATAACTCTCAATAAGCCCAGAGGGAGGGTGTGAGCAACGCGAGGCCCCACCTCTTTTGCACCTGATTGGCCTGTGCCTTGCAGTGCGGGCGGCCGCAGCTAGGCAGAGAGGGAGGGGGCCGCTGAATAAGGACTCTGACTTGTCTCTTTGCCTCCCCCCTCCCAATTTCTCCCCATTGGCAGCCGCTAAAACCCGGAAAGATGGAATAAACGCACTGGAGAAAGGGGGAGAAAAACTAACCAAGGATTCTAGGGGAAAGCACTGGGCATGCTCCGCAGGTTTGAGTAGCAAGTGGGAAGCCTTTGCCCTAGCCTAGCGGGCAGGGACTTAGGTCAGCGAAGTCTAAGTGAGGGTTGGGAAAGAGTGGAGGGGTAGATGCTGAGTCCGTGGTGTGCAGAATGGCTAATGGCCTGTAAGCTGGGAAGGTTGAGGAGGGCTGCAGGCTGTGGCTGGCGGCAGCGGTGGTGGTGGCAGCGGCGGCGGCGGAGGCAGCGGCAGCAGCAGCACCATTTTTGGATAATGCTGAGAGTGAGAGGGGGAGCGCAGGAAGCCGGGCGCTGGGAGTACGCGCTACTCCGACTCAGGGACGTGTTCCGGAGGAACCCCCAGTACCCCGCCCCATAGCTCGACGAGCTACGGGGAGCAGCCTCTTGGAAAGGTTTAGAGCAAAGGGGGCATGTCTGCCTGCGCCCATTTTACACTCGCTCATCTTAAATGGAGGGGCAAGCGTTCCAGGTCACCCCCACCGACTTGGAAGGGGATGGAGGAGCCTGGGGCAGGAGAAATTCGCAAGAATTTTTGTTTTAAAGGGGAGGGAGTCTGGGTGTGGGGGAGGACATGCAACACGAGTGAAGATACGCAAAGCACATACATTTGTCAAGATGACAGTCGGGGGCTGACGGTGTTTGCAGGCATGCATAGACTGGGAGGGGAGGAGGTTCGAGATGGATAGGAGAAATCCGGGGCACTTGAGGTTTTAAATCTCGAGACATAACCTACTACTGCCTTAGTCAATTGCGGTACCATCCGCCGGGCTCCCGGGAACCGCCTGGAGGAATAAGACCTGGGAAAGGGAGCAAAAATCTAATGTAGTCAACGAGTGTCTTGTTTTTCATTGAGAAGTCTCCCATCCCCGGGAGCAAGAGCCGGCTGGCGATAGCCCGGACTTCGCTTGACTCTTATCTCCGTCTGGTTTCCACTGCAAACGCAAGTCTTAAAACCTCGACCTCAGAAAGAGAATCTGCTGCAAGAAATGGTACTGTAGTCACATTGTGCATCCAACTTGCCTTCAGGGATTCCGAGGAGCGTCCTAGCCAGCTTTCTCTTGGTGTAGAAAAATCTCTCTCCTCTTGCCCTTTTTGCTAGTTTCAACTTTATATTTAATACATGTCTCCTCATCTATAATTCATATTTATCTGACTCCAGCTTAGTCTCTGCTTCCATTTACTTGTGCGCACCTTTCTTATTTTTGCAAGGGTTTGAACTAGACTTCACTTAAGGAAGGGATTAGCTTTCCCCCCCTCCAGTTCTGACCCTGAAAGTTTTTTTTCTAATCTTTTGTACCCACAAACCACAAACGTTACCTAACAGTTGTTACCTACTTTGCTAGGCAGAGATTCCCAACAAGCAGTATGAATTCACCTAAGGTCCAGAAAGTAATCTTGCAACAATTCACTGCAATAAATCCCCTTATTTTCTTAACAACTTTAAAAGTATTCAGGGAAAGAAGGTCACAATGGCGACTGTTATTTAATTAATATTTCAACTTTTCATAAACATAAATGGACCTTTCACTTCAATAACTAGGCATCTACCCGAATATTTTCAGGTCTTTTAACATACTTGGAAAATACAGCAAGAAAGAAAAAAAAAAAAAACAAACCATTGTTCTGAATGCTATACTTTACCCTTAAATATGACAGTTTGGATTTTAAATATTAAAGGTAAAACAAGGTAGCAAAGGCAGGGACACAGTTTTAAAACAAGGACAAAGTGTTGAATATCGTTATTTAGACAATGCTTGAGAGCAAAGATGATATTCTCATATGTACACAAGTAGTTAATACAAGACACCACTACTCTTCCTCAGGTAATGTTGAATAATAAAGATCAAACTTTTCCTCTTATTCTTTTTTGTGCACTGCTATGGCATGAAGTATTGCCTGATTGTATAAGCAAGCACTGTGAAAGGAATTTCTATATATTAAAATAAAAAAAGCAGTTCTTTTGCAAAACTAAGTCATCTTTGGAAGACATTAGATAATTCATATCCTAGTATTGGCTTGAAATTATCAGAGAAGCAACATTTAAGCAGAAAGGGGACCACTAAGAGCTTCTTGATAAAATTCTGAGATAAGGAGGAAAAACGTCTTAACACATACACACACCCTATAATATGAGCAAATTAAGGGAGGATTTTTTATCTTAGCACAGTGTGTAAGACCTTTTTACCATTCACAGAATCTATAGCTGAAAACACTACATTTTCAGAATGGCAAGCATTCACTGGGCTAGCTTCTTTTGTTTGTGTGAATTAATAAATGAACTCTTCTGACACGGTAAATAAGAACAGTGGTAGATAGAAACACAGGCACTATTTTATAGTTCATTCCAGGAACATCCCATACATATCACATGCTCATTCTAGTCACATTGTCATCATTTTTAAGTCACGGTGTAGTTATATGGCATAGCTCAGTAATTATTTAACTTTATTGCTAAACTGGAGAGTTTTTGGTTTGCTTAGGGATAGCTTTGACTTGTCATCAGAACCACATGCATAGTCTGAACCTAACATACCATGATCACAGGATGGAGGCTGAGAGAAATCATCATCATCTAAAGCTAATGGGAGTTTGACACCAATGAAAGAATATCAGAGGTCAGTCCCCTGGGCATCATGAGAACCTGGACAATATCTCCTCTGAGAAGACTGCTTCTGAGGAAGGCAGAGAAGTTGGCTTGAAAACAATCCCTCATGTTCCCATTTATTTGCCTGCTCTGAAATGCTGTGGTTTCTTAACATATCATAAGTTAAAGTTGTTTAACCTCTTAGAGGAGGGAAAGTGTACAATTAAATGTGAGGCTGACAACATAGCCTAACATGTTATATTCCCAACTCCGGATACAAAAGAGTGAGACATTTCTCCAGAACGCAATATTCTAAGAAAAGTAATCATAGGTGACGATCTTTCTTAACCCTTTAGTATAAGGAGCACTATATAAGCATTTGCATAGCAAGATCTACTTACAACTCTTCTTGAAGAGTCATGCTGTTTTCCAACAAACGTTGCTTCAGGATTATTGATATAGGAGAAAATCACTGGTGTGGTTTGTTTGTTTAGAAAGCTCTTTGGATTATTATGCTTTTCTTTAGTGGCCTGTCTTTCAATTCCTCTTATGTTCCTAACCATAGGAAATTAGGTTTTTCCCTATGCAATAAAGTATTTTATTTGGTTCAAGATCACAATCTCACTTCTTTTGCTATATTAACATAGTAGCTATTTATCCACATCATTACATATAATCTACTTTTTGATATTAGGATATATCTAATTCTAATCTATCACAGTGGCTCACGCTTTCAGATTCTGGAAACTTAATCTAATTATTCCTGGCTACAATAAAATTCCAATAAATGGGACTATATCTTAATGGTTATGGTCTCATGCCTATATTCTTGATAGAATCTGATTCATGTTTGGATGGCTAACTGAAGAATAAGATCCAGGTCTCAGAATAAAATACAGGCAGGGGTGCTGTGTACCCTGTGCCTGTGATCTCTTAAGTCATACTGGTGTTGATGTTGTTTAACTCTGCTCCCATTTTACATTCCACATTTGTTAAATTAATACAGTTATAGATTCAAATGTAACATGTTTTGAATATATACATTTCCATGCCATAAAAGTATCTAGTCCATGTTTTTGTGCAGCTCAGTTTGATTAGATCTGTTGATTAGACTGGCATCTGTATTTTACTAATGCCCTGAAATCCTTATGGAGCAGATTGAGTCTATAGATCTCAAAGCATTTGCAGATAAGTTCCTCATGTGTATAATTTAAGGATAAAGAACATGAAATATAGAATGGATGGTCTTTGCAAGGAACCCAGGACTTCTTTCAAGTCTAAAGGTCTAGATCAGTGCCTCCATGGAATTCTCTTAAAATCAGAAGACTTGTATAATGCTGTACACATTTCAAGTACTTCATCCAAATGTTTTAATATACTTCACAGAAATTAATCATAAAGCACTGTAGTTCCTTTGACATATCATGTATCATATTCCCTGTTTTATATATAAGAAGATAGACTTTTGTACTGTACTTCTAGGTGAAATCTTCAAGTAAAGCACACTATTGAAGAAATGACAGTGCAGGATGTTAACACAACATAAGAAAAAATTAGCACCTTTAAGGATGTGCAAAGAGTAGTATTCTTCTTGAATAAAACTTTCCCTTCAGTATTTATTATCGTTGTTCTGACTACCCCTCTGAGGAAAACGGAGTCCTAGGTAATCAAATCACAAAGGAGGGCAGGTGACAACCTTTATTCTGTTTGAATGGCTGAACTAAATTTAACCAAATCTGCTATATTTTTATGACTGACAATGATTGTAGATGTCAGATTTGGAGCTCTAAAGGTTTTCCCAGTATTAAGCTGACATTCTCTACTGCTATGGATTCATCAGGTTATTATACAATTGAGGAAAATGCTAAATTCACATACTGTGTTACTATTTCTTTTAAATCTCAGATTAATTATAGACTTGGATTGCATTGTAAAGTGTGTGCTCCCTTTACTTGTGCAGCCATTTATCAAAACAAAGGGAATGAATTTTGAAATAACAAAAAGGAGAGTAATAAACATGTGGTGTTTAAAATGAAATTATTTGGTCACTTATAAGTGGTGTAATTGCCTTGCTATATTACATAAACTACTTTTTTATTCTCTGAGGCCTGCATGTTATTTATTTTGTTCAAAATAACTGTTGGATCCGAATATTGAGCAGAATACAGCCAATTCTCTTTTGTAGAAATAGAAAATGTTCCAAGACCTACAAATAACACACATAGATTTCTGAAGCACATTGTTTACAACTGAAAAGAGCTTATAGGGAAAAAAAATAAGGCATGGGGCAGAAACTAATTTCAAATACACCACCACTTGAATAAAGTTTCTCTAGAGAATTGTTTTTCTTTACATGAGAAAAGAAATTCAAAGGAATCAGTGATGTCATTTGTGTTCTCTTTAAATACCTTTGGTAAAGGTCATGTGGTACACACAATGATGGAATATCAAATTAATAAAGCAATTTAATTTTCTGAGGTTTTTCATCTCAAAACTGCTATGTTGTATTCATTCATTCATTTAGCCTAAGTGCCTATCTTATTTTTATAGAAACCCCATTTGTGATTTAATACACACATACCTATTGGCTTTACTGAGACTGGGCAGGATGCAGACAAGCCTGTTTTTTATTTTTAGATCTTTTTTAAGAAACCAAATTCAACTCAGGAGCATCCTCTAATTGACTTACCATGACTCAGGAAGCCCTTATATTTATTATCTCTGTACTTTGGTAACCCCTACTTAACTACATATCAAAGATAACAAACACCCCAGTTAAAAGAAAAGGGGGAAAGCAAGGCTTTTAAAAAGAATTAGCATGTTTGTCTGAGGATTAAGTAAATAGCCATTCTACTTTCTTAGTGATCTCCATCTCCTTAACTGGAATCAAAAAAACTCCAAGCATAAATAAATGAAAGCTTTATGTCTGCAGAATCCATTATAAGGCCTAAATGCACAGAGTCTGCACCATTTCCCATTCCAAGGAATTTACAACATCCCAGTCAATGATTTGTCTGTGAAATCCCCAGCTTTCTAAGGAAACAGCAAAAGCCTCACAAAAGTTTTCAGATGTGTGAACGAAGGTCACCAGCTTGTTAGAATATACTTAGTACAAGATGGTGCAGATCCAAAGAGAGATTTAAAGAAGAAAAACTATCATCTTAGTAAGAACTAAAATTTATCAAAACACAAGGCATTTTAGTTTGAAAAACTTTGCTGGATTTTCTTTTGAAAATAAATCACAAGCAAAAGAAAGCAGAAATTAATTTTGTACATCAGCATACAGAAACTGAGAAAAGTTAACATATTTTGTTTTGCTTTTTAGACTTTGGGAAGTAAGTACCCATGTACCCCTACTTTTTTGTTGGAGATGGGGTGAAGGTATTTGTTTAGCACAGTAATAATAGATCATAGACTGATCAGTCTTTAGTCTGGTCTTCCTTACCATCACTCCCACTCTGAAAAAATCCTACCAGGTTAGAAAAAAAAATACAGGATAAGTGGTACCACTTAAACATGTGCAGGTAGAAATAAGTGATTCTACTTGCTAGTAATACTGTTTCAAGCCGTGAAAATAACCAGGCTTCATGATCTACCCTGGGAAATGGTAGGTCCTACTATTCAGGTGGAGAGTCAGGCAAACAGCTCAGCTAAATGGAACAAAGAGTAAAGTGAATTATGTATTTTAGAAACATAGGAAAGTAATACTTCCAAGAGAAACTGAGCTAAGAAATTAAGAGGAATTTGCAAATATCTTTTTAGTTGTACAGGAATAATTTGTGAAGGATGAGAGAAATTCTAAATCCCCATCTTGAACTTCCTGCTTATATTTTTTAGATATTTTTGCTTTGCTGTTCCTCATGGTCTCACAAAATTTAAAAAATAGTACCTCAGACCACCTAGTCCAACATTTTCATTTTCCCAACTGAGGCAGATAAAGACCAGAGATAAAGTAACTTGTCCAAAATCACTCGAAGTTAATGACACAGCAGAGATTGGCATCCCTACCTTCTGACTCTAAAACTTTGTCTTTGCATGTATGTTGCTGGGATTTCACCCAAGTATCAATGTAAGAAGTGGTTTTGGCATTACCCTAATTCAACTTAACTGCTCAATGGCAGACTTTTTTTCACTTAAATAGAAATCAATACAATGTTCTTTTTCCCCCTCTTAATATCATTTGCACTTATTCATTGACTACTAAAACTTAATACTAGACTCAACATTAAGTTATAACAAACATCAATAGAGTAATTTAAGTTTCGAACCAGAAGGAATTGTAGCAATACAACCTTCCTACTTTATAGACCAGAGAGATAAAGTGATTTGCTGAAGATCATATACCTAATTAATCCTCAATCTTCTGGATCACTTATGTGACCTATCAAGTTTCTAACAAGAGAGGTTATTTTTGTTTATATCATTTTTAATAAAAATGAAGTTTCCCAAAATTCTAATAAAAAAAGGCAAAAAGGAAAAAATTTGAGAAAAGAATTTTGAAAATTTAAAACAATCTGAAATTATTTTAGGAGCCAAAGCATAAAAGAAACAAGCAGTATATAAAATCAATTTAAACTTCTCACTTATCCTGCACATCGCACATTGCATTTTCTTCAGAGGCATTTTGTAATAAGGTCAAGGGAAGGCAGATTTTCTTCAGAG
The DNA here is from genome assembly GCF_028583685.1 of Petaurus breviceps papuanus. Taxonomy (NCBI): domain Eukaryota; kingdom Metazoa; phylum Chordata; class Mammalia; order Diprotodontia; family Petauridae; genus Petaurus; species Petaurus breviceps. Next base: position 559,969 of record NW_027187324.1, read on the forward strand.
GCATTTTGTAATAATGTCAAGGGAAGGCAGATCAGAAAATGATCTGATTGAGATGCTCATTGTCCTTTATTCACATGAGTTTTTAGCCTCAGTATCAAAATATAGTAAGTGATGGTTTTTGACAGGCTTGAAAGTAAACATCTGTTGTTTGCCAATGTGGTTTTTAAAAACCTATTGGCTAAGGAATAAGTGCCAATTCCGATTACAAAATACCCCCATTGTATAGATATAGAATAATAGAATGCATATGGAAAATAAGCATAATAACATATGATATTTTTAAGAGTGGACTGTTTCAGAGGAAAGGATGCCCAGGCCCTCAAATATATCTTAAACAATGATTAATAGTCTTTTAAAATGGAAGATATTTTTAAGAGCTTGGATGTATGGAGTGGAGGCTTGACTAATATTTAGCTGTTTGGTAACACATTAGTATAAAATATTTGAATGAACTTATTTCCCTCCTTGAACTTTGCTAGGGTTAAGTAGAAATTTTTGTCATGAATTGAAGGAGGAAAGGAGAAAATAATTTTGGAACCTAAGCCATTTCCTGAGAAGGGGAAAAGGGGGAGAAGAACATAGTGTAGAATGAGAGGTGGCAGTAGACAAGAAGCAAACAACTTTAGGAAAACTAAATGACTGAGGAAAGTAGGAAAGGGAGGTTGTATCAGCAAGCACCCCAGCGTCCCCAGGGTGGCTGCCAACACAGGTTCTTGGATCTGCTTTGATAAAGGAAAGCAACTCAAAATGGGTTAACAAGCTTACTTTAATCAGTCAAAGATATAACATTTACCTAGTTCAGGGGATAAAAGGTCAGTACCCCGAACTTCAGAGTATACAGACAGAATTATCAAGACAGAGAAACAGATCAAGTCGACAGGTTTCCAAACTGTGCAACCATTACATCCATACCAAATCAACATCTGGGTTTTTCAAAGCCTGGGGGCTCTCAACAATGGCTTCCCAGAGTCTCATCTGATCAAATCACAGAACACTTCTCAAAGTGAGCCCCAAAACAAAGCCTCTAATCAGGGTTTATATAGCCTGCTCCTGGCTCAGAGAATGTAACAACCTTATTGACTGAAAAACAAGCCTCCCACCTCAGGCTCCAGGTGCACTTTAGCCTAGGGGCAGGGAAGATCTTAAAAATTTACATTCCCATTACAGAGGTTTAGAGGAGGGAGGTAGTTTAACAGAGAAGGAAACTTTAAAATCGTTGCTTAGAGCTATCTCTGAATATCAATTTATACCAATTAAAGGCTAGAATAGGAACTCTACTAAGTTGATTAGAATGCTATAAAAGTAAGGAACAAATAACATTTTTTTAAAAAATGTAACATTTAACTTTTGAAAAAGTACTAATACTTTTTTTCTGAATGTGATTGTTTATTTAAAATCAATTTCGATCTAATTTTATTTTTCAGTAAAGTAAAATTGAATTAAATTTGATCTATGAGAAGATTTTTGAAAGTCCTTTGGATAGCAAGGAAGTCAAATCAGTCAATCCTTAAAAGAAATTAATTCAGGCTATTCATTGGAATGTCAGATACTGAAGCTGAAGCTTAAATACTTTTGCTACATAAGGAGAGGACAGGACTAGTAGGAAAAGACTCTCATACTGGGAAAGATTGAAAGCAAAAGGAAAAGGGGGTGGCAGAGGATGAGATAGTTAGAAAGTATCATGAAAACAATGAATAGGAACTTAGACAGACTTTGAGAGAGAGTAAAGAATAGAAGGGCCTGGAATGTTATTATCTGTGGTGTCCAGAAGAGTCAGACAGGACTGTGTTTCAACAGCAACAATCCCTAACATGTATCATGGTGTCTGCACATAAGCAGACATTTAATAAATTCTTTTTGATCAATTGCTCCATCATTAAACTGATAGTCAAGAAAATACAACTGCAATCTGTAATAATACCATTATGATAACTGTATTTCTGTAGGAATTGGATTATGCAAATATTATAACATTTGAGTCTCATAACAGCTTCATGAAGTAGGCCTTATGGGCCTCATTGTCCCCAGTGCACAGATGAAGTAACTTCTATAGAGGTTCTGACTTTGACAAGGTCACACAGCAATTAGGTAGCAGAACTAGAAATAAAACTTGAGTTTTTCAACAGATTCTAAGAATAACATTTAAAATAGTATGGCCTTTGTGTCCACCCCACACACACACACGAATAGATATAGATGATATAGACACATAGATACAAATATATACGTGTAAATTTCAGGCTATCTGGGATCTGATTGATCTCTTATACAGATAATCCTCCTATAGTACAGATAATAATTGAAAGATATCCCCTTGAAAGTTCTTTTCAGGGAGTCCACCCAATTATGTATTTTGGTCCTTCCTTTCACCCATTCTTTTGACATTGGATTGATACCCATGTAGCATGCAGGTTTTCCTTTAGCTATCCCTTGCCATTGTCATATGACTAAATGACCTTATTTTCTGCTCACACTACTCTTTGATGACTTCATTTCTTTATTTGCCCTGTGCTACAGTAGGAAGTAAATGGCCAACCTGGGAAGGGAGTTTTGACCTGGGGGGAGAAGATCTGGTTTTGAGTCCTGGATGACACTTATTAGCTGTGTGATGTTAAACAAATAATCCTGAACTTCTTTCCTCACCTACATATTGTTAATGATAATACTTTTTCTACTTTACCAAGTGTTGTAAGGAAAGTAGAACTATTTAAAAAATCTATATTTCCCATATATTTGTGTTTATGTATATTCATATATTGTGTGTATCTATACATATGTGAATGTATAAATACATGCATATATACATTCACATATGTATAGATACATATGAAAAACAATAGAGAGTAGTGTATAGAGAAACTTTTTTTTAAGGCAGGAAGATCTGGAGGGCTTCTGACATCCAACTGGGTGATTTTAAGCAAGTAGTTTAACCAGGGCCCCATGTAATGTTCTATGTCCTTTAAGTTGCAATTAGTCACTAATATACCTCAGTAGAGGTAGGTTTCCACATCTGGAGTGCCTTACACCAGTGAAGTCATAGGTTCTGGATTCCTTTTTCCATGATATATTACAAATGCAGTATGTACATTTATTATGTATTAATATATTTGCAAATATTATATTCATATATATCTATATATACATATGTTTATGTATGTTTAGAAGCACTATTGGAGAGTAGATAGAAAGCTATTGTTAAAAGGCAAGAAAACCCAGGGTTCAAATCCTGCCACTGACACCGACTGTTTTTGTGAATCTAGACAATTCACTTAAGCTCTGAGTATTCCTGTCAGTTCTCTAAGTCTGTAAGTAGCAAAGGAGGTGCTGAACTGCATTGTTAGAGGAAGTTTCCTCACCTGGGAGTTCCCCTCTAATAATGGAAATCACAGGTCCAGTTTCTGCATTGGTTTATATAAAATTATGTATATATAAACTTAAATCCAAGTTAATTTATTTGCATTTTTAAAAGCAGTAATTGAATAAGAATATATTGAACTATGTTCTGTGACCACACGGGACAAAGAGGGAACTTTAGTTCGTTAACTTCTTTTGATTTTATACTTTTCTTTTAGAAAGCCTTCAGATTTCTAACTGCAGTAAACACTGCCATCTAGAGGACATTTTCTTGTAATGCATGTCATTGAAACAGCAAAGTTAAAATATGGAAGTCTGTGTCACTGTACGGTAACCCATTTTCTTTTTAACTATTAACATCTACCCCTTGTTGAAATCAGGAAATCTGTTACTCCTAAAAATGTTCTGTGTGCTAAAGGAATTTAGCTTAATTGTGGTAGTTTAAGAAAAAATTAAACATCCATTATTGTTGTCATTAAGATCAATTAACTTGGCAAAAGATGTAAAAGTGGCATAATTTTAAAAGGACTATGTAATAGATGATTATCTGGATTGACCACTATATGCTTAAATTGTTTACTTGTATTTATCCTCTACTGAATTTGATTTTAATTATATTGATCATTAAAAAACACATTAGATAATTGCAAGGTCAAAATTATAATAAGAAATTATACACTAGACACTTAATTGCCAGAAACTGGGTAATTCACTAATAGCAACACTGGTGAAGGCCTTTTTCAGAATCTATGTACATATATGAGACCAACAATTAAATAACTCATGCAGTCCTGGTTAATCTTGGGCAGTTTTAACATGAACTTTTTTCCCCCACCCTGTTCCATTAACTTAAACCATGTGCTGGTTTCAAAGATCTGCTTTCTTAGGGAGTAACTCATTAATCAATGGCAGCTGAGACTCTGTGGGATACTAAGTATCTAAAAAGGTGCAAAAACAGAGGTATTTTACAACTCTGCTTATTCAAACACAAACACCAACACCCTGGCATTTGAGAAATCCCTGTTGCCAATAATAGCTGTATTCTAAAAATGAAAAACACATGTGTTGCTATGCTTCTCTCCCTTCCCCTCCCCACACCTAAACAGCTTTTTCTCCCCTCCTACTTCCCTTATGAAGTTGAAATGGCTTTTAAAATTTTTACAACCATTCATATTGTTTCAATTAGAAAAATCTTGGGTTTTATTTAGTTCACTCTTCTGTGCCCTTTAAATCCCATATTGATCCTTGATGAAATTGGAAAATCGCCATCCAATTTTCTTCAGTTAGCCAATGCACTATGTACCTACCTGTACTTGTCATTCAGTAGAATGATTAGGACAACAGAGTATTGCCTTTATTGTTGACCTGCACTTAGAGTAGTTGAGGAAGCTATGAAGTTAATTGCATGTTGGGGGTGAGGAAGGGTGGAGAGTTTGGGCAGGGAGGAAAGACAGGAATGAAACAAAATCAAACAAGACAGCTACATGATACAAAAAATGTAATTCCGCAAAGTTTCGGTAAAGCTGTCAAGTTAACTAGTTAGAGGTAAAATTTCTGACAAGATAATACTGACTAAAAAGCAATTTTCTTTCCAGATTTCTATGTTCTAATTACATTGACCATCCATTATAAAGGTTGACATCACTTACATTTTGCAGTGCACTCACATTTGTTTGAGTGTGGACTGCAGGGGTAATGAGAGTAAAATCAGAGTGTGACTGGTGTAATTATGAGCAGCATTGCATTTGGTATGAAAGAGACACATTGCAAACAATCAGCTGAATGAAGCAATGCATCTACAATTACACACACACTCGCACACACATACGTACATATATATTGCTGTGAAGGATCTTCTGTTCTCTAGGTAAAGACTCCTGTCATGTAGGTTTCAAACTGAGTTACTCTAAGGTCAGATGGGAATCTGCAGTAATAAGGCGCTATGTAATAAGGCGCTATGTAATCTCTTTTGATCTTCAAATAGATTTAAAAATTCAAATTATAGTTTTTTAGATATAATTTTAAAAGTTTTGGTAAATGTGAAAGTATTCTACAACTTTTACTTTTGTTCAACTTTATCCATATACATGGGGGGGGCAGGGTCGCAATCACTTTTAAACATTGTGCATGTTATTCTTACTACACAAAATACTAGATACCCTCAGACATTCTCTTGGAATGATTTTTGGACTTCTGATAAAAAGAGGTTGTTCACTATTGATCTAATGTTTGGAAAAGCTTTCTAAATTATATTATTTTTCATCTACTATATGTAGCTTATAAAGTTGCAGGGTTTGGTTTTTGTTTTAGGTATTCCTGCAACTCTAGAGCATAGATTCTGAATTATGACCTCTATGTTCCCAAGATGACTAAGGATAATTGTAGAGAGGCCCTCAGAGCCCACATAGTTTAGGTACCCCAGAACAGACCTATCTACATGTGTAATGGGAATGTAAATTTTAAAGATCTTCCCTGCCCCTAGGCTAAAGTGCACCTGGGGTGGGAGGCTTGTTTTTCAGTTGATATTTTTTGATTGGTCAGTGGGTACAAAAGGTTGTTACATTCTCTGAGCCAGGAGAAGGCTATATAAGCCCTGATGTGTAGCTTTGTTTTGGGGCTCACTTTGAGAAGTGTTCTGTGATTTGATCTAGATTCTGGGAAGCCGTTGTTGAGAGGCCCCCCTCGGCTTTGAAAAACCCAGATGTTGAAACCCATATGTTGATTTGGTATGGATGTAATGGTTGGACAATTGGAAATCTGTCTACTTGATCTGTTTCTGTCTTGATAATTCTGTCTGTATATTCTGAAGTTTGGGGTGCTGACCTTTTTCCCCTGAACTAAACAATACATATTTGACTGATTAAAGTAAGTTTGTTAACCCATTTTGAGTTGCTTTCCTTTAACAAAGCAGATCTAAGAACCTGTGGTGACAGCAACCCTGGGGACGCTGGGGTGCTTGCTGCTACAACATAGCAGATGGTACAAAACTAGACTTAACATCAGGAGACCTGAGTTCAAATTTGATCTTAGGAATTTACTAGCTATGACTCTGGGCAAGTCACTTAACCATTCTCTACCTCAGTGTTCTTAATCATAAAATGAGGATAATAACACCTACCTCATGTGTTGTTGTGAGGATCAAATGAGATAATAATTGTAAATTGCTTTGTACAGTGCCCAGCACATATTATTAATATTATTATTATTATTACCTGGTTTGGGTGTGGTGTGAGCATTGTTAATTACTGAGGTTATTTCTCTGGAAGTGGAAATCTAAGTCCTTCAGAATTATTGTGATTCGTTGTATTGCTTAGAATAGCTAAATCATTCACAGTTGATCATCATACAGTATTACTATTACTGTGTACAATCTTGTCTTGGTTTTGCTCACTTCAAATTGCATCAATTCATGTAAGACTTTCCAGGTTTTTCTGAAAGCATCATGCTTATCATTTTTTATAGCACAATAGTATTCTTTCCCAGTCATATACTATGAGCTGCTATAAATAGTTAGAACATATAGGTTCTTTTTCTTTTTCCCTGATCACCTTGGGAAACAGACCTAATGGGTCAAAGGGTATACATAGTTTTACAACTCTTTGGACATAATTCCAGATTGCTTTCCAAAATTGTTCATTAGTTCACATTTCCACTAACAGTGTGTTAGTGTCCCAATCTCTCCACAATCAATAGTGATTCCAAGCATTTTTTTCATATCACTATAAATAACCTAGATTTCTTATTCTGAAAACTGCCTGTTCTTACTCTTTGACCATTTATCAATTGGGTAATGACTTGTATGCTTATAAATTTGACTGAATTCTCTATATATCTGATTAATGAGTCCTTTATAAACAGAGGAAATTCCCGTAAATTTTTTTCTATTTTTTGGCTTTTTTCTAATCTTGGCTGCATTGGGTTTTTTGTGTAAAACCTTTTTTAATTTAATATAATCAAAAGTATCCATTTTACATCCTGTAATGTTCTCTATCTCTTGTTTGGTCATAATTTTTCCTTATTCATAGATCTGACAGGTTTATCCATGCTTCTTTAATTTTTATGTGGTATCAGCCTTGATGCCTAAATCACATACCAATTTCTCCCTTATCTTGGCATACAATATGAGATGTTAGTCTATATACCTAGTTTCTGCCAAACTACTTTCCAGTTTTCCTGGTAGTTTTTGTGGAAGGGTGAACTCTAGTCCCAAAGGCTTTTATCATTGAATTTAGCATTAGATTACTACGGTCATTTACTATTATTATGTACCCAATCTATTCTACTCATCCACCACTCTACTTCCTAGGCAGTAGCAGATTATTTTGACAATTATTGCCTTGTAATACAGTTTGAGAAAGAAAGAGAAGTTCCATTTAAAATAACTGTAGAAAATGTAAAATACTTGAGAATCTACCTTTGAAGACAAACTAAGGAACAATATGAACACAATTACGAAACACTTTTCACACAAATGAAATCAAATCTGAACAACTTCAATTGTAGGCCAAGTCAATATAATAAAATGGCAATTCTACATTAATTTACTTACTCAGTGCCATAACAAACTACCAAAAATATTTTATAGAGCTAGAAAAAATAATAATTCATTTGGGAGAACAAAAGACCAAAAATATCAAGGGAATCTATGAAAGGAAAGTGACCTAGTAAATGACTAGCATTTCTAGCATAATATTGAATAATAGTGGTGATAATGGGCATTCACCCCTGATCTTATTGAGAAGACTTCTAGCTTATCCCTGGTATAGATAATGCCTGCTAATAGTTTTGGTTAGATAATATTTATCAATTTAAAGAAAACTACAGGGGCGGCCAGTTAGCACAGCGAGTAAGAGCACCAGCTCCAGTCTTGAGAAGACCTGGACATTGAATCCCGGGCTCAGACACTTAGCACCCACCCAGAAACACCTGGCCGTGTAACCTTGAGCAAGTTATTTAACCCCAATTGCTTTAAAAAAAAAAAAAGAAAACTACATTTATTCCTATGCTTTATAGTGTTTTTTAATAGGAATGAGTATTGTAGTTTGTCAAAAACTTTTTGTGTATCTAGAGATATAATCATATGATGTTCGTTGGCTTTGTTATTAATATGGTCAATTATGCTGATAGTTTTCCTCTTATGGATCCTGGTATAAATACTTCCTGGTCATAGTTTATGATCTTCATGATATATTGCTATTATCACTTTGCTAGTAATTTATTTTAAAATTTTACATCAATATTCCTTAAAACTATACTTTTCTTTCTCTGTGTTTGTTTTTCCTGATTTAGGAATCATCACTTTCATGTCATAAAAGGATTTTAGTAGGACTTCTTTGCCTGTTTTTTCAAATAGTTTATCTAGTATTGGAAATGATTGTTCTTTAAATTTTTCGTAGAATTCACTTGTGAATCCATCTGGTACTAGGTTTTTTTCTTTAGGTAGCTCACTGATAACTTGTTCAATTTCTTTTTCAAAGATAGGGTTATTTAAGTATTCTGTTTTCTGTTCTGTTGCTCTGGGAAATTTATGTTTTTGTAAATATTCATTCATTTTGGCTATATTGTTAGATGTATTGACATATAATTGGGCAAAAGAGCTCTTAATTACTTTGATTTCTTCTTTTTGGCAGTGAATTCACATCTTTCATTTTTCATACTGGTAATTTGGTTTTCTTTTTAAAAAAATCAAATTAACCAGTGGCTTATCTATTTTATTGGGGTTTTCTTGTCATAAACCAGCTCTTAGTTTTATCTATTAGTTCAAAGGTTTTATTTCTTTCAATTTTATTAATTTCTTTGATTTTGAGGATTTCCAATTTGTTATTTTATTAGGGATTTTTAATTTGTTTTTCTAGTTTTCTTTAGTTGTATGTCCAATTTATTGATCTGCTCTTTCTCTATTTTATTGATGTAAGCATTCTGAGATATAAAATCCTAAGTACTGCTTTGGGTACATCCCATAATTTTTGGTATGTTGTCTCATTGTTGTCATTCTCTTTAATGAAATTATTGATTCTTTATATGATTTGTTCTTTGACCTACCCATTTTTTAGGATTAGATTATTTAGTTGTCAATTAATTCTTTTTTTTTCCTTTTTTCAAATGCTTTATTAACTTCTGATTTACATCATTCGTTTCCACCAGATTTTGAGTTACAAATTTTCTCCCCATTTTTTCAATTAATTTTTAATCTGTGTTCCCACAGTCCTTTTTTATTAAATGAAACTTTTTATTGCACCACAATCAGAAAAAGAGCCACTTAAAATTTTTCCTTTTCTGCATTTGACGATGAAGTTTTTATGTCCTAATATATGATTAATTTTTGTGAAGGTGCCACATATTGTTGAGAAAAGTTTATTTCTTTCTACTCTCATTTAGTTATCTCCAGATAGCTATCATTTTAGCTTGTCTAAGATTCTATTCACCTTAACTTATTTCTTACTTTTTGGTTAGATCTGTCTAATTCTGGGAATGGAAGTTCAAAGCTCCCCACTATGATAGTATTCCTATCCATTTCCATTTGTAATTCATTTAACTTTCTCTTTATAAATTTAGATGCTATAACATTTGGTGTATATAGGTTTGGTATTGATATTGCTTCATTTTCTATCGTACCTTTCATCATAAATTTAGTTTCTTTGTGTATCTCTTTTAATTAATTCCAATTAATTTTAACTTTAAGATCGTGATTCCTGCCCTTGCTTTTTTTTAAGCTTAGCTGAAGCATAATAAATTCTCCTCTAGCCCTTTATTTTAACTCTTTGTATATCTCTCATTTTAAAATATATTTCCTGTAAACAGCATATTATCAGATTCTGATTTTTAATCCATTCTGCTGTTTCTATTTTATGGCTGAGTTCATTGAATGCACATTTAAAATTACAGTTACTAGTTGTGCATTTCCCTCCATCCTGCTTTTCCTTTCTACAGTTCTTTCCACCCTCTCCTTTTAACCTGTCTCTCCTCACAAGTTCAATTTGCCTCTAACCACTACCGCCCTAATTCACACCCTTTTAAAGAATCTCTCCCTGATTCTCTCCCCTGCTTCCCTCTTACTTCACCCTTCTAAAATTCCTACTCTTATCCTGTTCCCTTGCCTTCCTATTCTTGATAGATTTAGAAGACTTTCATACCCTTCTAGATATATATATATATATATTATTTCCTCTTTAACCCAGTTTTGAAGAGTATTCTAGCACTACCAGAACTTCACCCCTATCTGTTTCCACTGTAACAGTTTTCCATTCACCCCTCATTTGTATTAGATAATTACTCCATATTACCTCTCCCTACCCATTTTTATTTTGTAGAATCATCCCATCATAACACACTCAATCCCAAGTCTTTTATCTCTGTATGTTCTTTCAAACTACCCGAGTAATGATAACATTCTTAAGAATAAAAGTGACATTTTACTGTATAAGAAGTAAACAGTCCCTTACAATTGGTCTTTAATTTACACCTTATGTTTCTTCTAGATCTTATAAATCAAATTTTTCATTGAGTTCTGTTTTTTTTTAATTTTTTACAAATACCTGAAGGGCTTTTAATTCATTTAGATCAAACTCAGCTTTGCTGAGTAAGTTATTCTTGGTTACAAACCCAGCTCCTTTGCTCTTTGACATGTAATATACTGAACCCTTCAGTTTTTTAATGTGTAAGTGATGCTATCTGGAGTTGCTGCAAACCCTGATGATACTGTTTGGGGTTGGTGAGAACCCCAAAATGTAAGCATACAGGGTGAGTCTGCCTGGAAAGAATTCAAGCACTCAAGCCTTCTTTTACTCAGAGCAGCAAGGTTTATTGTGACACCAGTAGAGCAAGCTAGATTCCTAATGAATCTGTCCCTAGATGGGGATGACATTGATACTCATTCAAAAAAGGAACAGTAAAAAGATCTGGATGGGATTAAGGAGAGGTAAATAACCTGGGAGTGGGCCAGATGCAGACAGTGAAAGGAGTTAAGTGGTCTGGAGTGGATTGGAGAGCCACAGTGAAAGGACTATTAAATATCTAGGTGGGCTGGACTGGGCCAGATGCCTGGAGCAAGATGCCAGGGGCTGGTTTGTATGGGAAAATTCAGGGACTGGACTACTTAAATATGTGGGAAAATTCAGGGTCTGGGTCCCATCACCCCATCATTCCCTTCTCTAACAAACGGGACCCAAAATCTTTTGGGGTGAGCTACAAAGGTTTCTGAAACTGCTTTCTGCTGGCAATGGTCATAAGAGTTGTCCATGCCTCACTGGGTCCCATTCAAAGGGTCAGACTTCAGAACCTGGCTGATTCCAGGTCCAGTGGGTTAGAGACTTTGGACTCGGTTGAAGGTTAGCATACAGCCCAAGAATCATCTGAAAGTTTAAGGCATGGAACCTGAGGGAGACAAATCTGGCATGGAAGTTAAGCATACAAGGGCCAAACACATGAACAGGACGGGGATAAGTGTGAGGCTAGTAGAGAAAGGAGCCAGGATTTCCATGAAAGTGATTTTGGGGCACTGAAGTTATGGATTTCTTGCATCCAACTAGCCCTTTTTCAAAATACATGCAGTTGGGATCTCTACCTTCCCAGAGTTGTTGATGTAAATATAGCAATAGCAATACACCCCACTAGAGGCAAGTAGATAGTCTAGGGCTATTATGTTATCTAGGACCACCTTTATTAGGGAATCCAAAGATTGCTGGATTTCTCAGAGACTCTAAGCTGTCTCATTTGCCAGTTGTTGAATAGTCTCTGTAGGGCTAGAGAGAATAAGTTCATGTTGTAGGTAACCATACCAGGGCATGAGATACTCTTCTCCCTTCTTAAGGAACTAGAGAACATTTCCCCAGAATACACACTTTACCTTTTTCATAGTAGAGGTACTGGGCTGTGTGGAATTGAAAATAGAAAAGGGTGGGGGGGAAGTGTTAAAAATCCAAGAGTGCAAACCCTAATTGTAAGGTGTTAGTCATTGGGTGGCCAAGATGGTAGTTCTGGGGTCTTGTCATGAGATTTCACATCTCCTCCAAGTTCCATTTTCATTTCACCTCTTCCCCAGAATCTTTGCCACTTGGTCCACTGTGATAGTAATGGAATATAAAGATTCCCCTGTATTGGCTTGGTTTTCAAATTGATTGTGTTAAAACCCAGAGATTGTTAATCCCACCTGTGGGATGGACTTGTTGATGTGAAAAGAGAGTCCTGAACTGGGAGGAGCTGGTGACATAGATTTGGAGAGACACAAGAGAGAGGCGGAAGAACTTTTTGGACGCAGCACCTCGTGGAGGCAGAGAGAGACTGAGAGAATTTCTAGGGGCCACTTTGAATTGCCCTGGACTTTTGAGACCTGCCCCCTGAGCTGCCAAGGACTGAGGAGACATGGCTGTTTTGATGGTACTTTGTCTGTCTGTTTTGATGTTGTTTTGCCAGATTTGTCCACTGGTGAAAGACAGTCCTGTTGTTGAAGAAGTCCTGGAACCTGGCTGCTGGCTAAGAGATCCTGAGACTGTCCTGCAGACAGAGAGTGAATACTGTCCACTGGTGAAGGACAGTGCTGTTGTTGCAGGGGTCTGGAGACTGTCCTGCAGACAGAATGAATACTGTCCACTGGTGAAGGACAGTGCTGTTGTTGCAGGGGTCTGGGAACCTTTCTGTTGGTTCAGAAGCCCTGAAGAAGGATTTTCTTGTTGTATGTTTACAGAAATCCTGGGAGAGGGTTTTGCTAATGTTTTCAGGGGTTCTAGGACTGTTCTACAGACAGAGGATGAATTAATGAAGGGACTGGCAATGTATCTTGTGGCCTTGCTAAGCCTTGTCTCCCAAGGAACTAAGATTGCTGAGACCTTGCCTCTTTCAAGATGAAGAAAAGACCTCCATTTGGGTATTAAGTGCTGTGCTTAAACTTGATGTAACTCTGGGGTAGATTCAATTGTGATCCAGGGGTGGGGAACTTTTGACCTTTTTGTGTTCTATGGTTGAGCAAATGAATGTACTTTACTTAGATTGGAAACTAATCTCCATTTGAGAAGAGGGACTTTGTGGTGGACTAAATGAAGGTACAGCCTAGGGGTGGAGTAGTATTTAGAACAGGGACTTTGTAATTGATTGAATGAATGGAAGGTGCTGGGGTGGGGTAGTACTTGGAGATTATTTAATCACCCTTAGTAAATGCTGTATTTTGAATGATGTCATATTTTGATCTTCTCTGTTCTTGGTTGGTCACTGAATAAAATGGAGAGCACCTATGCTGGTATTCCGAACCTTTGGAAGTTGCCTTTTCCTTGGCATTACATTACATCCACCAGTCCCACAAAGGAAGGTACAACCTTTGGGTGTGCAGATGGGACCAGTTTATAAGGGGCTCTACATATAGATGCCCCAAGGACCAGAGTGGTTGCACATTAATCTCCCAGGTGAGAGGGGTGTCTTTAAGAGATCAATAAGAACTTTCTATCTAGAAGGGGCTGTGGCATTGTGAATTAACTTACAAGTAGAGCTTAAAAAGGGGGAGCCTAATAGGAAGGGGGGGGGAGAGACACAGTCATAGGTGTGAGTGGGAAGAGCTCCCTAAGCACATTTGGTACAGCTGGCTGAGGTGAAATTCCAAAGGCACCTCTTATTAGTCATATCTGCCCAAGCAGTACAGGTCAAAACACCAGCAAAAACCTTTGCAAGTCCTCCCTCAACAGGTGTATTAACCTCTCCAGTGGTCAAGGAACTTGTCTCCCAGATAAGAGAATATTCCCCTGTGGAGAAGCAAAGCGTCAAGAGGGAGAGAGTAGCCGTAGAAGAGAGACCAGCATATATGCGGTGGCAAAAATCTTTGAGGAAGTCATGTTAGGGCTGGCGGGGAGGGCTTTTTCAAAGATGGTGAGTGGCAGGAGAAGAAAGTTGCCCTGTAGGTATGAGTGGCAAACCCAACAATCTTGGACTCCCCCTCCTCACCCTGGCCTGATGATCTTCCCAGTTTAACTAGGCAGTTATTCTCCCACTTGCAGAGGCCAAGTGTGCTTGAGGTATCAGGAAGGAGGAGGAAAAGGATTAGTGTTATCATTGTTATCTCAGAGAGAAATGATTTGAAGAGGGAGAAAAAGGGGGTGGCACAGTGAATAGAGCACCGGCCCTGGAGTCAGGAGGACCTGAGTTCAAATGCAGCCTCAGACACTTGACAGACTTACTAGCCCTGTGACTTGCCTAAATTAACCCCAATTGCCCTCCAAAAAGCAAAAAAAAAAAAGGGGGGGGGGAGGAGAGAAAGGACAATATCTGGAGGAAATTAAAGATAGCTATGTCAAGGTCAAAACATAAAAAGAGGAGGGCCGCATCTGTCCTCTAGAGGGGACTGAAGCCCATCTAAACAGTAGCTTGAGGTCTTCCCAGGGTTCAGGGGTATATTCCCCAATCCCTGAGGTAGAAGCATGAGGTGATGCTGGTTTAATGCTAGAATTATGAGTCCAGCTGGGGAGGCTCTTGAGGTTTTTGTTTTTGTTTTTTTTTTTCAAAGCAATCAGGGTTAAGTAACTTGCTTAAGATTACATGGCCAGTTATTATTTTTGTGTGGGTGCTGAGTATCGGAGGCCGGAACCAATCCCAGGTCTTCTCACACTGGGGCCAGCCCTCTCACTGATTGTGCCACCTGGCTGCCCCAAAGCCCCTGAGTTTTACTGATGTTGGGTGGTGAGTATGACTTGATAGGATCCCTTCCAGTTGACATCTAATTGTTCTCCTTTTTGGGTTTTCCATGACTTTAAATAAACCCTGGCTTCCGGTTGTACTGGAGCAGGATGCTGCTTTTCATTGCCAAGAGGTTTTGGAAGGTGAGTATTGGCATATTATATTAGGTCATTCCTGACTGCTCCTGAAATAGGAATTGGGTGATCAAATGCTGTTCTGGGTCTACAAGGATATCAAATATTAGGTAGGGCCTCCCTTATAGGAATTCAAAGGAAGCTTGATATCCCCCCCACCCCACCCCCAGGTATAATGTGGACTCTGAGCAGTTCAGTCACGAGATTCTTTATCCAATCTTCTTGGGCCTCTATGCATAGCTTAGTAAGGACTCACTCACCCACACAAAAATAATAATAACTGGCCTTGAATTTTGGATACCAGGAAGTGTGGGGGTGATAAGTGATTTTAAATGCCTTTGCCACAGCCTGAGTTTTATCTGCAAAGCAAAAGCCAGGCCACTGTCACTCTGTAAAGAGCTAGACAAGGCAAAGTGAAGTATAATTTCCTTTAATAGGAACTTTGATACCTCCTGAGCCTTTGCAGTTTTGCAAGGAGAAGCTTTATGTCAACAAAAGGTGTCAACAAAAACCAAAAGCAATTTGAAACCTCTGCATGGAAGCAGATTTGTAAAGTCTATCTTCTAGTCTTCACCTGGGTAGGTACCACTATTCTGAATAGGTTTTAAAAGGGGAGAGGTCTGACTGCCTCTTCTGCATTTACCTGGGCACAAGTTGGGCAAGTCTGATAGACTTGCTGCATGGTATCTCCTAGCTTATTGCCAGTAAAAACAGACTTTATCAAAGACTATCCAACATCTTGTAAGCCAAAAAGAAATTTACACTGACTTTCCTCTAGGATAAAAAGAAGTTGGCCTGAGGGTGTCTGAAACCACTTAGAGGGGGAGAGAGAGAGCATCCTCTTTCTTTAGCAAGGATCTGCTCTTGGGGACTAGAGGAAGGTGTCAAGTAATCATGGAGTAAAGGACTCAGTATAGTTAGCTGTCAGGAAGCATTTTTTGCTGCAGTGTCTGTCAGGCAATTTCCCATAGCAGCCATTTTCCCTTTCTGATGGCCTTTGCAAAATATAACAGTTATCCCAGATGACTTTTGAACAGCTTGGAGGAGATATGAGATCTCCTGGGCATGTTTGATAGGGAAGATTTTTGCTGTCAGATATCCCCTTTCTTTCCAGATTGCTCCAAAGGCATGTAGAACATGGAAAGCAGATTTTGAGTCAGTAAAAACATTTACTCTTTTATTTTCCCCTAGTTCTAGGGTTCTGATGAGTGCTATTAATTCTGCCTTTTGGACAGAGGTTCCAGGGGACAGGGCTTTGGCCTCTATGGTGAGGTGGAGGCTGACTTCTGCATACCTAGCTCTCCTTACTCATTGTTCAGTATGGCTAGAACCATCCATGTACAACTCTGCCTCTGGGTTAGAGAGAGGAAAATCTTTAAGATCAGATCGACTGGCATAGATGGAGTCTATGGTCTTCTTAAAATCATGAACCAGGGCATTTGAGTGGGTACTGTCTGGGAGGAGGGTTGCCAAGTCTGTGGAATACCCGAAGAATTAGGTCAGGGGTATCTGTATATTTGGTGAGCCTGCCACTAGCCAGACACTTGCCAGCCTTTTGCTTCCAGGATGTTCTGAATTCTGTGGGGAGTTGGAACTTACAGGAGTTGGCTCAGTGTAAGTTTAGAGGTTTCCTCAATTAGAATGGCTGTCACAGTCACTACCTGGAGGCATGAGGGCCATCTGGCAGCCACAGAGTGTAATTGTTTTGAGAAATAGACAACTAGCCTGGGGTCAAGTCCTGAGGACTGTTTTAAGCCTCCCAAAGTCTGTCCTCTCTTTTCATCAACATACAAAGTGAAATGTTTGTCTAGATTTGGTAGAGCTAATGGTGAAGTGGTGGTCAGTTTCATTTTCAGAGCCTTAAAGGCCTTACTTAGCCTGGTCAGGGCCCCACACTAGAGAATGTGAGTCAGGGCCTTAAGTAGAATCATAAAAGGGTTTAGCAATAAAACCAAAATTAGGGATCCAGAGTCTACATAATCCAACCATTCCTAGAAAAGTTTGAAGTTGTCTTTTAGAGGCTGGAACAGGGATAGACAGGATTTCCCTTTTCTTCTCTAAAATTAAGGAGCCTGAGATGGGCATTAGTTCATGGCCCAGATACTTTACAATTTGACATGCTGCTTAGAGTTTGTTCAGAGAAATCTTATAGCCTTGAGTGCCCAAGAAATTGAGCTCCTGTAGCAGCAACCAAAGAAGCCTCTTGAGTGGGGCTACAAATGAGAATATCATCCACATGCTGAATTAAGTTACTATCTGATAGCTCCAGGTCCCTTAAATCCTTTCCCAAGGCATGGAAAAATAGATGGGGGCTATCCTGAAAACCTTGGGGCAAAACTCTCCATGTTAGTTGGTATGGATTTGATTTCCCAAAGGTGTCCAATTAAAGGGAAAAATAATTTGTGAGTCTGTATGAAGATGTATACAGAAAAAGGCATCTTTGATATCCATGGTAAAGAACCATTGGGTACCCCCAGAGATCTGAATGAGTACAGTATGTGGGTTACGGACTATGGGGTGGATTGAAATAACTTCATTAACAGCCCTGAAATCTTGAACCATGCAGTATTCCCCATTAGGTTTTTTTACAGGAAGAAAAAGGGCATTCCATAGGGACTGGCAAGAAACAAGGATTTCACACTTAAGGAATTTTTCAATCAGTGGTTGCAGTTCCTTCCAGGCCTAGGGCTTAATTGGATATTGGAAATGATGGGGGAACACATTAAGGTCTTGGAGACAAATGATGGCTGGGATGGCATGAGTAGCTCACCTAGGAATTCCCTGATCACAAACAACTGGCTCAACTGGCTCCAACACTTTGGGAGGTCTACTGAGGAGAGGCAAAAGGAAGATAGGAGGCTTAACTAGAGAAAATTGGCTCTGTGACCTTGGCCAAGTCACTTAACCCCAACTGCCCTCCAAAAAAGCAAAAAAAATTTACCATTAGGTCCCTTCCGAAGAAGGGGGTGAGACAAGAGGAGAGGATAAGGTAGGAGTGTCAAACAGGCAGGGGAGGGGGTATGTCTCTTGACAGCCCTTGAGTTTCCCTTCAAATCCCACAACCAAGTGGGTAGAGGAGTGTGTAGGGCCTTAGTAGAGGGTTGAGACAGAGAACATAGCTCCCATATCTATGAGGAAGTGGGCAATCTTACCTTTGATCTTGATTTTTGCCCAGGGCTCAACCAGAGAGAAGTAGAAGGTAGGAGCAATCTTGAGGAGACTGGAGGACAGTGTACTGAGAAGCAACTCAACCACCTTTCCTACCTCAGGGACAGTCCTTCCTCTAATGTCCCTCATGGTTACATCTTGGGCACAGTCCCAGAGGCTTCATTCCTGGGGGATTCCTGGAGTGGGGGTGGGGACTGTGCCCTCACTTGGAAGGGCACTCACTGGACCAGTGGCCATCCTTGTGGAAAAACAGGTTTCTACTGCTCAAGTCACCAGGAACATCATTGGGTTTTTTTCCTGGCCATAACAGCAGCCAAGAGTTGAACCTGTTCTCTTTTCTTAACCCTAACACCATATTCATTCCCATCTGCTGTATCTAGGTCTCTGTTGTTAAAGACTCCAAAGGCCATCCACATTAATTGGGCCTGAGGTGTTTTGGGGCCCATTGCCAATTTCTGTGGTTTCCTCCTAATATCTGGGGCAGACTGACTAATGAAGTACATGCCAAGGATGGCTGTTCCCTCTGTAGAGTTGGGACCTAAATTGGTGTACTTCCTGATAGCTTCCACTAGCCAGCCCTGGAAAAGGGCAGGGTTTCATCTGATCCCTGAGGGATTTTAATTTACTTGATTCTGAAATTCATTGTTAAAGCCTTCAAATGGGCAAGTAACCATATGGTTTCTCTTTCTACTATCCTCATTCTTTTGATAATCCCATCTTGGATCATTAGTGGGAACAGAAGCCATTCCCAGAGGGTATACCATGGGGTCAGAGCTAGCCAAATGGTCTCCAGACTTCTGAGCATGTTCTCAGATTCTCCTCTTCTCCTCAGTGGTACAACAGGTAGGAAAGAGAATATAAAGGTCTCCCCAGGAAAGGTCAAATTGAAGGGAGACTTCCCTAAAGCCCTCGGTAAACTTGGTGAAATCCTCAGAGTACTGACCCGGTTTCTCTTTAACCTGGATGAGATCAGACATGGGACATGAGAATGGGACATGTACTCTAATTGTCCCTTAGAGGAAAACACCCTGAAGGTGTGATGGAATTGGGGACTTGGGAGGAAGGGAGATATGAGGTCCTATTCTTTGTAAAGGAGGGTTTAGGGAAAAGATCCTCATGTTTGGAGCTGGAGCTATGAGGTTCCTAGTAGGAGTCATCTGGAACCAGAGGAAGGGGAGGGAGGTCAGGGGAAACAGCAGCAGGAAGGGCCAGAGGAAGAAGGAAGGGAAATGATGGAGCCACAAGGGGAGGGACCCGGGAGTGGAAAGGGGGATGTGGGAACCAGTGGAAGGGGCAGGGAAAGCAGGAGGGGGTGAGAGAGAAGGTACTGGGGAGGGGAAGTGGGCAACATAGGTGACCCAGAGGTCGAAGTCCTGAGAGCCATAAGAAGGAGATCATCTAACAAATCAAGTTGGTTCCCATTTCCCTTTTGTGGGGTGATTCTAGCTATGAACATCTTAAAATTTTTCTGGAGAATGGAATCTTGTGAGAGTGTCATGAAAGCCTGCATGTATGGTATTTCCATCCATTTCCTTTCTTAGAGGCACTATAAATCTAACTGCAAGAGAGTTATTGCAAAGATCCAAAAATGGGTCATGTTTCTTGGTCCTCCAGGTGATACTGAGGCCAAGCTGTGTTGCAAAAGAACACAAGCCATTTCTTTTTGAGGCCTCAAGAGAAACTGACCTGTTTCCAATTCTTTAAAAGACAATCCAGGGGTGAATTTTGGGGAATTGAAAAATATTGCCCCATTTTTGCCTGTAATCCTCAGGAAACCAAAAGGCACCTACAGTTTTCCCAATTTCCTAGTGTCCTAGAGAATTAAAAGTGTGCCTGGGTCTGAGACAGCTTTATAACTGTCTGACCCAAATGGAGCTTGAGAGTATCAGGCTTGAAAAGTATCTCCAAGCCTTCATAAGTAGTTAGAGAGTGATCTAATTGCAGAGTGAGAAAGGGAAAGAGAGAAGGGAGGCTTAAGTACATTCCAGTCTTGACTGGAGAAGGGCTTGAGGGGATCAGGCAATTCTCCATAACAAAGCCACCAAAATATGATGAGTTTTGGGGTTGGTGAGAACCCTAAAATGTAAAGGTACAGGTACATTCTGCCTGGAAAGAATTCAAGCACTCAAGCCTTCTTTCAGAGTAGCAAGGTTTATTGTAACACCAGTAGAACAAGCTAGATTCCTAATGAATCTGTATTTTGATGGAGGTAAGATTGATACTTATATACAAAAAAGGAACAATGAAAAATCTGGATGGGATTAAGGACTGGAAAATAGTCTGGGGTAGGCCAAGTGCAGACAGTGAAAGGAGTTAAGTGGTCTATAGCGGCTTGGAGAGCCACAATGTAAGGACTATCTATCCTTGAAAGGAGTATCTAGATGAACCGGGCTTGGCCAGTTGCCTGGGGCAAGATGCCAGGGACTGGGTGCGTGTGGAAATTCAGGGACTGGGCTGCTGAAATGTATGGGAAAATCCAGGGTCCACCATATGTACAAAAATAACAGCTTTTTTTGTGGTGGCAAAGAATTGGAAATCAAGGGGATGCCCATCAGTTGGGGAATGGCTAAACAAGTTGTGGTATATGAATGTAATGGAATACTATTGTGCTATAAGAAATGAGGAACAGACAGACTTCATAATAACTTGGAGAGACTTATATAAAGTGATGTTGAATGAGAAGAACAAAACCAGGAGAAATTTGTACACAATTACAGACACAACTTATGTGTGACAAATAACTTTGATAGACTGGGCTCCTCTCAGCAATGCAGGGTTATAAGACAACTCCAAAAGTCTCATGATGGAAAGAGATATCCACATCCACAGAAAAAACTACAGAGTCTGAATGCAGATTGAAGCAAACTACTTGCTCTCTTTTTTTTTGTTTGTTTTGTTTTATTTCTTCTTTTTCACTGTTCATTCCATTGGGTATAATCCTTCTTTACAACTTGACTAATGTTTAATGTGAAGGTATTTGGAGATCCTATATTTGATTACATGCTGCCATGTTGGGGGGAGGAGGTAGGATTTGGGGGAATTGAAACTCAAGGGATGGTGGAACTGAATGTTGCAAAGTAAAAGTTAATATTTACATTATAATAATAATAATAAATAAATTTAAATAAAAAAAAAAAGAAAATTCACAGTCCAGGTCCTAAGTATCCCATAATTAACTGCTAGATCTTGTGCTATTCTGAATTTAGTATTTTCTCCTTAATTTGGGAGCTTTGAAACTTGGCTGTGATGTTCCTATGAGTTTTCATCTTTGAATCTCTTTCAGGTGGTGATTGAAAGATTTTTCCTATTTCCATTTTACACTCTTGTTCTATAACTTCAAAGCAATATTCCATGATTTCCTGTGATAATGTAGTTAGATTTTTTAAATCATAATTTTCAGGTAATCCAACAATTCTTATATTGTCTTTTCTCAATCTGTTCCCTAGATCAGTTGTTTTTCTAATTAAATATTTCACGTTCACTTCTATTTTTTTCATTATTTTGATTTTATTATTTTTTGGTGTTTAATAGTGTCATTAGCTTCCCCTTGCCCAATCCTGGTTTGTGAAGAGTTCTTTTTTTTCTTTAAGTTTTTTGATCTCTTTTTCCAATTGGTTTGCCTTTCTTTTCATAATTTTTAAAACTTCTTTTTGGATTGCTCTTATTTGTTTTTCCTAATTTTCCCTCAATCTTTCTTATTTTATTTTTAAAGTCCTCTCTAAGCTCTTCAAAGAACTTTTGGGTTTGTGACCATTTGACATTTTTTCTTTGAAGTAGGATTGGCTTTTAAAGTTTATTTATTTAGTATTTTGTTTTTCTCCAGTTACATGTAAAAACAATTTTTAGCATTCATTTTAAAACTTTGAGTTCCAAATTCTCTCCCATCCTCCCTCCTCACCCACCCCCAACCGAGAAGGCAAACAGTTTGATATAGGTTATACATGTGTAGTCATGCAAAAGATTTCTATGATAGTCATGTTGTGAAAGAAAACACAGAACAACAACAACAAAAATTACTCAAGAAAAATAAAATAAAATAAGGATGCTTAAATATGTATTCAGACACAATCACTTGTCTCTGGGGATTAGATAGTATTTTTCATCATAAGTAATTCAGAGTTGTCTTGGATCATTGTATTGCTGAGAATAGCTAAGTCATTCACAGCTGATCATCTAACAATATTGCTGTTACTTCGTACACAATGCATTTCACTTGGCATCAGCTCATGTAAGTCTTTCCAGGTTTTTCTGAGAGCATCCTGCTAATTATTTCTTATAGGATAATAGTATTCCATCATAATCACATACCACAATTTGTTCAGCCATTCTCCAGTTGATGGGCATCCCCCCTCAATTTCCAGTTCTTTTCCACCAGAAAAAAAAAACAAACAACTGCTATAGTTATTTTTGTATATAGATATCCTTTTCCTTTTTTTAAAATCTCTTTTGGGATACAGACCTGTTAGTGATATTGCTAGGTCAAAGGGTTCACATGCTCTTATAACACTTTGTGCATAGTTCCATATTACTCTATAGAATGGCTGAATGAGTTCATAACTCTACCAATGATGCATTAATGTCCCACTTTCCCCACATCGCTTCCAACATTTGTCATTTTCCTTTTCTGTCTTATTGGTAAGTCTAATAGGTATGAGGCAGTACTTCAGAATTGTTTTAATTTGAATTTCTCCAATTAATAGCAAATTAAAGCATATTTTCATATGGCCATAGATAGCTTTGATTATATTATCTGAAAACTGTTCATATCTTTTGATCATTTATTAGTTGAGGAATGGCTCTCATTTTTATAAATTTGAATCAGTTCTCTGTATGTTTTAAAAATGAAGCTTTTACCAGAGAAACTTGCTTCAAAATTTTTTCAGTTACTATTGCTAAATGTATTTCTCCATCCTCTCTCCCAACATTTATTTTATTCTCTCTTTCCTTTCACCCTGTCCCTCCTCAAAAGTGTTTCACTTCTTATTATCCCCTTTCCAAATATCTCCCCCTTCTATCACCGTTCCCCCCCCCTTTATCCCTTTCTACTCCTACTTTCCCATAGGGTAAGGTAGATTTCTATACCCAATTGAGTGTATATGTTAATCCTTCTTTGAACCTATTCAGATGAGAGTAAGGTACACTCACTCTCCCTTCTTCCCTTCCTTTCTCTTCCCTTCCACTGTAAAAGCTTTCTTCTTGCCTGTTTTATGTGAGATAATTTACCACCAATTCTACCTCTCCTTTTCTCCTCCTCACAGTACATTCCTTTATCACTTCTTATTTTTTAGATATCATCCCTTCAGGTTCAACTCATACTTGTGCCCTTTGTCTATATATATATATATATATATATATATATATATATATATATATATAT
>NW_027187324.1:583666-627107 GCF_028583685.1 Petaurus breviceps papuanus
TATATATATATATATATATATATATATATATATATATATATATATATTTCTTCTAATTGCCCTAATAATAAGAAATTATTTGTGAGTTACATGTATCATTTTCCCATGTAGGAAATAAACTGTTTAACTTTATTAAGTCCTGTATCATTTCCCTTTCCTGTTTACCTTCTTATGCTTCTCTTGAATCTTGTATTTGAAATTCAGATTTTCTATTCAGCTCTGATCTTTTTATGAGGAATGCTTGAAAGTCCTCTTTTTTCATTGAATTTCCTTTTTTTTTCTCATGAAGGATTATGCCCATTTTTGCTGGGTAGGTGATTCTTGGTGGTATTCCTAGCTCCTTTGCCCTCTAGAATATCATATTACAAGCCCCTCTGATCCTTTAAATAGAAGCTGCTAAATCTTGTATTTTCTTGACTGTGGCTCCATGATACTTGAATTGTTTCTTTCTGACTTCTTGCAATATTGTCTCCTTGACCTGGGAGCTTTGGTTTGGCTATAATATTCCTAGGAGTTTTCTTTTTGGCATCTCTTTCAGGAGGTAATTGGTTGATTCTTTCAATTTCTATTTTACCCTATGGTTCTATAATATCAGGGCACTTTACCTGTCTGTAGCAGCAAGTACCCCAAGTGTCCTCAGGGTTTGCTGCCAATACAGGTTCTTGGATCTGCTTTGATAAAGGAAAGCAACTCAAAATGGGTTAACAAGCTTACTTTAATCAGTCAAACATGTATCGTTTACCTAGTTCAGGGGAAAAAGGTCAGCACCCTGAACTTCAAAGTATACAGGCAGAATTATCAAGACAGAAACAGATCAAGTAGACAGATTTCCAAACTGTCCAACCATTACATCCATACCAAATCAACATCTGGGTTTCAACATCTGGGTTTTTCAAAGCTGGGGGGCTCTGGACAATGGCTTCCCAGAATCCAGATCAAATCACAGAACACCTCTCAAAGTGAGCCCCAAAACAAAGCTACACATCATGGCTTATATAGCCTTCTCCTGGCTCAGAGAATGTAACAATCTTCTGGACCCACTGGCCAATCAAGAAGTATCTACTGAAAAACAAGCCTCCCACCCCAGGCTCCTGGTGCACTTTAGCCTAGGGGCAGGGAAGATCTTTAAAATTTACATTCCCATTACACTATCTTGAAAGATGATATCTAGTCTCTTTGTTGACCATGGCTTTCAAGTTGTCCAATGAATTTAAATTCTCTCTCCTGGATCTATTTTCCATGTCAGTTGTTTTTCCAGTGAAATATTTTACATTGTCTTCTATTTTTTCATTTTTTATTTTTTTATTGTTTCTTGATTTTTCAAAAGGTTAGCTTTCATTTGCTCAATTCTTATTTTTAAGGCATTATTTTCTTCACTGAGCTTTTGCATCTCCTTTTCCAGATGACCAATTCTGTTTTTTAAGGAGTGTGTTTTTTTAAGTTAGTTTTGGGAACTCCTTTTCCATTTGGCCAGTTCTGTATTTTTAGGCATTCTTCGCATCATTGGCTTTTTGGACCTCTTTTACCATTTGGCCTAGTTTGTTTTTTTAAGGTGTTACTTTCTTCAGTTTTTTTTTTGTTTGGTTGGCTTTTGTTTTGTTTTTCTGTTGTGTCTCCTTTACCAAGCTGTTGACTCTTTTTTTCCCATTATTTTCTTGCATCACATTTTCCTAATATTTCCTCTACCTCTTACTTGATTTTCAAAGTCCTTTTTGAACTCTTCCATGGCTTAAGATCAATTTATATTTTTCTTGGAGGCTTTGGATGTAGGAACTTTGACTTTGTTTTCTTCTGAGTGTGTGTTTTGATCTTCCTTGTCACCATAGTAACTTTCTATGGTCAGAATTTTTCTGTTTGCTCATTTTTCTATCCTATTACTTGCCTTTTAACTCTTTGTTAAAGTGGATCTATGCTTCCAGGGTGGCGGGCACATTGTCCTAAGCTTTCAGGGTTCTTTGCAGCTTTTTCCAGAGATACTTCTAGGGCTCTGTACATTTTCAGTTTTTCAAAGGTAGTATGATCTAAGGAGAGGTATGTTTACTACTGTCCTGGCCTGTGAGTAACCACAACTGGAACTTTGAGGAGGGTCTCTGTTCCACTGTGGCCACAAGTTCTGGTGTGCTAATGCTCCTTCTGACCCTGGCTTTGTTAGCCAGGACTGTAACCTGGATCCAAGTATGAGCAAAGACACAGAGTCCTGCCTCAGTGCTAGTTAAAGAGACGCCTGTACTCTCTGATCATCTGTTTGACCCCCTTACTCTCTGTGGGCTAAGAGCTCTGGTAGTAGCTGCTCCTGGTTTGTTGGGGCTGGCCTGTGCTGGCATGGGCTCTACTCTCACCCAGGTGCAATAGAACTTTCCTGGTAACCTTCTAAGTTGTCTTTGGCATCTGTGGTTTGAGATGTCTTTTTTTTTCAACATTCAGTTCCACAGTCCCTTGAGTTTCAAATTTTCTCCCCCTCCCTGTCCTCCCTACCACCCCATCATGGTGGCATGCACTCAAATATAGTATCTATACATATCTTCACATTAACCATTAGACAGGTTGTAAAGAAGGATGATAACTGATGGAATGATCACTGGGAAAGAGGAAACATAACAAAACAAGAAAAAAAAAAGAGAGCAAGAAGTTTGTTTCAATCTGCATTCAGATTCCGCATCTCTTTCTCTGGATGTGGGTATCTCTTTCGATCATGAGTCTTTTGGAGTTGTCTTATAACCTTACATTACTGAGAGGAGCCCAGTCTATGGAAGTTAGTCATCACACATACGTTGTGTCTGTGATTGCATAGAGATTTCTCCTGGTTCTGCTCTTCTCACTCAGAATCAGTTTATATAAGTCTCTCCAGGTCATTGCAAAGTCTGTCTGCTCCTCATTTCTTATAGCACAGTAGTATTCCATTACATTCATATAACGCAACTTGTTTAGCCATTCCCCAATTGATGGGCATTCCCTTGATTTCCAATTCTTTGCCACCACAAAAAGAGCCACTGTAAATATTTTTGTACATATGGGTCCTCCTCCCACTTTTCTGATCTATTTGGGATATAACCCTAGAAGTGGTATTGCTGGGTCAAAGGGTATGCACTTATTTATAGCCCTTTGGGCATAGTTCCAGATTGCTCTCCAGAATGGCCAGATCAGTTCACAACTCCACCAACAGTGCATTAGTGTTCCAATTTTTCCACATCCTCTCCAGCATTTGTCATTTTCCTGTTTTGTCATCTTAGCCAATCTGGCCAGTGAGATGTGGTACCTAAGAGTGGTTTTGATTTGCATTTCTCTAACTACTAGTGATTTAGAACTTTTTTTCATATGCTTATAGATATCTTTAATTTCATCTTTTTAGAACTGTCTGTTCATATCCTTTGACCATTTATCAATTGGGAAGTGGCTTGTATTCTTATAGATTTTACTCAATTCTTTTATATTTTAGAAATGAGGCCTTTATCAGAGACATTGGTTGTAAAAATTCTTCCCCAATTTTCCACTTCCCTCTTAATCTTGGTGACATTGGCTTTATTTGTACAGAAGCTTTTCAATTTAATGTAATCAAAATTATCCATTTTGCATTTTATAATGCTCTCTAACTCTTGTTTCATCATAAAGACTTTCTCTTTCCATAGATCTTACAGGTAAACTATCCCTTGCTCTCCCAGATTGCTTATAGTATCAGCCTTTATACCTAGATCATGCACCCATTAAGACTTGATTTTTGTGTATGGTGTTAGATATTGGTCTATGCCCAATTACTGTTGTAATATGTTTCAGTTTTCCCAGCAGTTTTTGTCAAATAGTGCATTCTTATCCCAAAAACAGGGGTCTTTGGGTTTATCAAACAGTAGATTACTTTAATCATTGGCTGCTGAGTCTCATGTACCCCATCTATTCCATTGGTCCACTACTCTATTCCTCAGCTAGTACCAAGTAGTTTTGATGACTGCTGCTTTATAACACAGATTAAAATCTGGTATGGCTAGACCACCTTCCCTAGCATTTCTTTTCATTGATTGCCTTGATATTCTGGACCTTTTGTTCTTCCAAATCAATTTTGCTATTATTTTTTCTAGCTCTACAAAGTAATTTTTTGGTAGATTGATTGGTATGGAACCAAATATGCAATTTAATTTAGGTAAAATTGTCATTTTTATTTTATTAGCTTGACCCATCCATGAGCAACTGATGTTTTTCCATTTAGTTAGATCTGACTTTATTTGTGTGAAAAGTGTTTTGTATTTGTGTTCATATAAGTCCTGGGTTTGTTTTGGCAGGTAGATTCCCAAATATTTTATAATGTCCACAGTAAATTTAAATGTTATTTCTCTTTCCATCTCTTGCTGTTGGATTTTGTTAGAGATATATAGGAATGCCGAGGACTTTTGTGGGTTTATTTTATATCCTTTAACTCTGCCAAATTTGTTTATTATCTCAAGTAGTTTTTTACTTGAATCTCTAAGTATACCATCATATCATCTGCAAAGAGTAATAGCTTAGTTTCTTCTTTGCCTAATTTGACTCCTTCGATTTCTTTTTCTTCCCTTATTGCTACTGCTAACATTTCTAGTACCAAATTGAATAAGAGGGGTGATAGTGGATATCCTTGTTTCACCCCTGATCTTATTGGAAATGCTTCTAGCTTATCCCCATTACATATAATACTTGATGGTTTTAGATAGATGCTACTTATTATTTTAAGGAAGACTCCATTTGTTTCTATACTTTCTAGTGTTTTTAATAGGAATGGGTGTTATATTTTGTCAAAAGCCTTTTCTGTGTCTATTGAGATAATCAGATGGTTTCTCCTAGTTTTGTTGTTGATGTGATCAATTGTACTGATAGTTTTCTTGATATTGAACCACCCTTGCATTCCTGGAATAAATTCTACCTGATCAGAATGTATTATTCTCATGCTGAGTTGCTATAGTCTTTTTGGTAATATTTTATTTGGAATTTTTGCATCTATAGTCATAAGGGAAATTGTTCTGTAATTTTCTTTCTCTATTTTGTCTCTTCCCAATTTAGGTATTATACCATATTTGTGTCATAAAAAGAATTTCATAGGACTCCTTCTTCTCCAATTTTCCCAAACAGTTTGTAAAGTATTGTAGTCAATTGTTCTTTAAATGTTTGGTAGAATTCACTAGTAAATCCATCTCATCTTGGAGATTTTTTCCTAGGGAGTTCATTGATGGTTTGTTCAATTTCTTTTTCTGAGATGGGGTTAAGTAGTTTGCTTCCTCTTCAGTTAGTCTGGGCAACTTATATATTCATAAATATTCATCCATTTCACTAAGATTGTCAAATTTATGTGCATACAATTGGGCAAAATAATTCCTAATTGTTGTTTTAATTTCTTCTTCATTGGAGGTAGATTCACCTTTTCCTTTTTTGATAATCATAATTTTGTTTTTTTCTTCCTTTTTTATCATATTGACTAAAGGTCTATTTTATTGGTTTTTTCATAATACCAGCTCTTACTTTTATTTATTAATTCAATAGTTTTCTTAAATTCAATTTTATTAATCTCTCCTTTGGTTTTCATTATTTCTAATTCAGTATTTAATTGGGGATTTTTAATTTGTTCTTTTTCTGGCTTTTTTCAGTTGCATGCCCAATTTATTTACCTCCACTTTCTCTGTTTTATTTATGTATGCATTCAGGGATATAAAACTTCCCCTAAGAACTGCTTTTGCTGTATCCTACAAGTTTTGGTATGTTGTCTCATTATTGTCATTCTCTTGAATGAAGTTACTGATTTTTTTTTATAATTTCTTGTTTGACCCACTCATTCTTTAGGATTAAATTATTTAGTTTCCAATTAGTTTTTAGTCTATCCTTCCATGGCCCTTTATTACATATAATTTTTATTGCGTCATGATCTAAGAAGGAAGCATTTAATATATCTGCCTTTCTACATTGAATTGTGAGGTTTTCATGCCCTAGTACATGGTCAATTTTTGTATATGTGCCATGTACCACTGAGAAGAAGGTATATTCCTTTTTATCCCCATTCAGTTTTCTCCAGGGGTCTACCATATCTCTCTTCTCTAAGATTCTATTTACCTCCTTAACTTCGTTCTTGTTTATTTTAAGTTTAGATTTATCAAGCTCAGAAAGGAGGAGATTGAAATCCCCCACTAGTATAGTGATTCTGCTCTCTTGCAAGTGCCCATAGCCAGCTGTGTCTCTGCTACCATCTTCACCCAGGCAGGTACTTACTCCTCCTTATCCACAGCTATAGCCCATCTGGTCTGTACAATTGAGCGTAGTGTCCCGGGACATTAGAGGGTCCTTCAATATTCCCCTGCTCATGTGTTGGACCCCCACACTATTTGTGAGGTGAAAGTTCCTGAAGCCAAGGCTGCCCCCAGAGCTTGTTGTTTGTTAAGTCAGCTGAATCTGCCTGGAAATGTTTGCTCTTCAATTGGGCCCTGTTGTTGAACTGAAAGTGACAGCAAGTAAGAAAAAGTTTAATAAGCTGGAGGCTACAAGGGGTGAAAAAACCCAAGTCAGGCAGCCCCAAGGAGTGTGTGCTAGGGGTTTATAAAGGCAAAACCCCATAACTTAATGGTTAGATTACACAAGTGGAGGAGTACAGAAACCAAAGATAGTGATCAGTTTGTTGCCCAGCAATCAATTTGTTGCCCCACTGTAAAGTCCCCAAGTCTATCCCAAGTACTAAACAAAGGGGGGAGGGGTACTGTGGGTTCCAGGTGGCAGGTTTGGGCAGGTCTCCTAGGTGGGCTTTTGTTGGCGGGTTTGGGCAATTTACCCAAGATGGGAGAGATGGGAGAGGCTCACAAAATGGTGGTTATAACAATCCCCACTTCTTTTTGTCAAGAGTCAAACCCTTGGCTCACAATTGGTGCCTGGTAGCGGGGTGATGGTGACATTGTCATAGTGGGCAGAAAGTGACTCTTGCAGGGACTTTTACCTAGGTTCCCTTACAAGGAAAAACTTGATGGAGTTATTATAGGATTTAATGAGTTTTAAGAGGTGGGAAAACAAACAAGGTCCTATAGTGAGGGCCAAGCCAAGAAGCAATAATGGTCCAGCTAAGGTGGAGATCAGTATGGCTAACCATTGAGATGTCTGAAATAGGCTCTGGTACCAATTTTCAGCATTTTTCCCCTCCCATCGTCTGGTCTCTAGGTTCTTGAGAACCAGTGAGAGACTTTCCTGGACTATGCCAGAATTGTTGGCATAAAAATAGCAGGCCTCCCCAAGTACAGTACAGAGGCCTTCTTGTTTTAGAAATAAGAGATCCAATCCTCTGTGGTTCTGGAGGATCATCTCTGCCAGCGACTTAACCTGTCTCTCAAGTTGGGAGATAGAGTGCTCTAGATGGCTAAAGTCTGGGTCCACCTGTGCACTCAGCTCATGGCAACTGGCCTCACTGTGGATTAAAGTGGTGGTGCGGAGAGTGGCAGAGCCCAGAAGGCCCAACCCCACCAAGATGGGGATAAGGACAGGGGCAGCTTGCTTCTCCAGGCACCTGGCCACCAGTCCTTTGTGAGAGAAGAGTTCCCATTCCTCCATTCCCGGGAGTAGGGATACTCTTGGATAAACAGAGACCAAGATTCACAAGGGATCTGAATGAGTAAGGAAGATCTGAGCTGAGACACTTTTTGTGAGACCATCAAGGCATGCTAGCCACATTCCTTCTGTAGCTAGGAAATAGAGGGAGCCCAAAGAGGGAGCAGAGACAGTAACTGTGGTGTTACAGACTAGGTAGTACAGGGAATTGCTGACTTTAAAAGTCTGGTACCCTTCTCATCAATTCTCCCTTTTTAGGAGGCTTCACTTTTTTACAGCTATTATCTCCCCATGATTGCCTATTCTTTGACCATCATCTTCATTTTTCCCCCAAATCCCCCACCCCTTTTACATACAGCCTTGAACTCTACCCTTGGGTCACCTAGTTCTCATACGTAAGCTTTTTTTTTTTGCCTTATCACACCACAAAGAGGACCCCATGTGGTTTCCCTTCTATTTCTTTACCATGCTACCTTTTATCTGGTATTCTCTTCTTCTCACTGCAGTCTTAAGACTCTATTACTAAATTGGCCATTTTCACTTCCTTCCAGGTCATTAATATATAAGAATTTAGTGGCATTATGGTCCAGGCCTACAATTAGGCTTGGGAGTTGAAATGCACTGAGGCCCTTATGGACCATAAAATGAAATAAAAATAATTTCATTGATAAAAGATTAAAATAATAAAGATATTGACAAAATTATACTCCTTTATGATTTGACAATCTTCAGGGTAACAGGTCACACTAGATCAGGAAGGCATTACCTGTGCAATGCAAATTCACCTTACTCTGGGACTTTTAAACTTCAGTTTTCAAGGAAGCCAAGCCACCCAGACTATATGCCACTGAAACCACCTGATGGTACATAAGGCTCCAGTTTGAGTATCCAAGGAGAAATAAGAAAGGGAATAAAAAAATGGGGGAGTGAAGGAGAGGAGGAGGAGGAAGGAGAGGAGGAGGTGACTCTGGCTGTGGCAACCACAGTGGGGGAGGGGTGTTGTTATGTTCCCACTCTTTGTGGTGTCTGGATATAACTGCTTCTCCTCAGTGATGATTCCAATGCCCCTGTACTGGAATCTGTATCCTCTCTGTGGCCTCCAAAAGGCACAACTGTGGAGTGAGGAGGGCAACAATACAAACAGGTATTTCTCCTACCGTAAGTGGGATTAAGTAAAATGTAACCAAAGCAAGAGCATTATGCAGATGTACCATAGACATACAGAGCACATTCCATTAGATTCCAAAGGTAGAAATTGTTTTGAAGAGGAAATCTCTCTATTTGCTCCTAGTTTGGCAATCACAGCTAACCTGGAAGTTCAGTTCTTGGTTGCTCCTAATTGGGAGTTAAGGTAGAAGTCCCACCATTATCTCAGCACATAACTCAGAGTGAGCATTGTGCAATACAGTATTGACATAATGTGGAAAAACCCAGAATTCCATAGTTTGGTTTAGAGCATGTAAGGAAGCAGTAGTTGCTGGGCATAGGGTCTCAACTCCTTTGTTTCCTACCCATATTCTCCCTCTATCACTGACCCTTTATATTCCTATTACTGTATCTCTAGTGAGCTTCCCTCAGGAAAAGGCAACTGCTGTCTCCTATTAGAATCTCTTCAAAAGCAATTGGTATAGGGTGGGGAAAAGCAAGCTGCACCATTTTTTTTCTTCCCTGATTACCTTGAAAATCCTATAATCCATCGCATAGGCATGCTCCATCCACATACCCACTGGTCTGTCAGTGATCATGTATACTATGATGTATAAAAAGTTTGAGAGACATAGTTTCTGGGTAATAAATCATTTTATTAATCATGCTAGCAGATAATTAATAAAAGGAGTCAATAGCACTCTTGAATGCCAAAGACTCCTTATGCAACCTACCCAATTTACATACCCTTGAAAGAGTAGATGTTCCTGAGACTGGCAATTGATTCTGATTGGTTAACAATTATTGAGAATGAATATTATAATGGGAGGTAAGATCTATTCTAATAAAGGGCTAGGGGATGTAACTCATTATTCTCACTCTCAGACCACCTTTCCCTCACCCTCTCAGGCAATCTGGACAAAAGATCTATCCCTTTTACCCAAACCTGCCAGAGAGGAACACAATGGGTTTAGACCAAATTGGATTAAATTATTTGTAAGGTTTTCTAGTTGGGTGGGAACACAGTTCCAAGATTTCATCTCATCATTCCTGCCCTTCAGAGAACTAAATTTTGACCTAATCTCAAAGTAAAGAATGGAAAAAATCCTGGATGTCCCCAAAATTAACAGCTGGTTATTTAATGATCATTTCTCTCAATACTTGGATTTCAGCAAACCTTTTAATGAGGTTTCTCATTACATTTTTATGGAAAAAATGGAAACATTTGAGTTAAATAATAGTATAATTCTGTATATTCAAAGTGGTTTGGATGACTGCAACAATTGATGATTGAGGTATAATATTAGCATAGGCTTTGATCTCACTTTTCTAACACCTTCTAGAATTCATGGGTTGCACCCCCAGAACATATCTACCATTAAAGTACAGCCATCTCCCAGCAAACTGAGAATACTATATTCTTCACTACCTTGTTCTCTGGGGGAATGGACTCAAATTTAAAGCTATGGCTACAAGATTTGCCCCATCAAGTTTAGAGGAAGTATATATAGAATGAAAGTTTGCTTATTATGGCAGAAGAATTCCACAGAGTACATCATGGTTAGCGGTTTGGGGCTGATAGTGGGATGGGGGAGAACTGGCCCTTATTTGTTTCTGCCATGGGGCTAGGAATCAATCTTCCATCACGTTACTTATTAACTCAGTTGCACATTCCCTCTCATTTCCCCTAAGCTTTGAAGGCCAGATTTCTGTCAGGGAAGTGGAGGCATAGATCTGTGAATAAAAAGAGAAGGATAGAGTCAATGGATACTCAGATCACAGTGTGAGAGATGACTTTCAGTGAAGTTTCCCCATTCTGAACATCCCATTAGATTCTTTTTTTTTTTTTTTTAAAGCAATAGGGGTTAAGTAACTTGCTCAAGGTTACACGGCCAGTTATTTCTGGGTGTGGTGCTAAGTGTCTGAGCCCGGGATTCGATCTCCAGGTCTTCTCAACACTGGAGCTGGTGCTCTTACTCGCTGTGCTACCTGGCCGCCACCCCCATTAGATTCTTATTTCTTCTTTATGCTTTCTAACTCAGTTCAGTATTCTGGGTTTGTTACTGCACTTGCTTAGTGAACCTCATGTATTATGTATGTTATCTAACAAAATTAAAGCCCCATTAGTAATAATTATGGTAATGGATTGAGATTGCTTTGTGCCCATTAGTTAGCATTAGTAAGAAGATTGTGAACTTGCCTTACCAACCAATGGTAAGGTGGGGCAGGGGTTGGAAGTGGAGTTAGGATTATGATAAAAGAAATCTGTGAGCTTATGCAATGTGCACTCCTCAGTCGGCGCCATCTAAAGTGCTCTGGGAGTGCCCTTTCTTGAAAGCACAATAAAGACTCCTCTGCTTTTACTACAATTTTCTGAGTCTCCGCAAATTATGGTAAGGGTCTTCACATCCCACACAAAGGCAAGCAGCACCCAAAAAGGAATCCTTTTCTGTTCCTCCCATGATGAGAAAGAATAGAGAGCCAAGATCTCAACCAAACTCATAAATGTTATTGAGCTTCCAAAGACCACAGGGTGGGAGAGGGTGTGTGTGTGTGTGTGTGTGTGTGTGTGTGTGTGTGTGTGTGTGTGTGTGTGTGTTGGGGTGGTGGTGGTGGTATTATTCAGCCTAATGAAAAGTCTTAAGGGTGATAGAAAAGTAAAGGAGAAAATAGATCTAGGGACCCAGATGCTTCCAGATGCCAAAAAGCAAAGGATGTTGGTGTATGAGACTATGAATTAAGAGTTCCCAGCCTCAAAGGTTTTCACAAATGAAAAAATAACATTAATGGTATTTTCCAGGACCATGGAAAAATATTAAAATTGTTATTTTTCAATTCTTCTTCTCTCCTCTCCATACCTGCTATGTAATCAAGACCTTTATCTGTTCCTGGTTATGTTTTATCCTAATTTTTAAAAATTTAACTACCTTTGGGCTTCAGTTGCTCAGCTTACACTACCACTGGCAGGTTGGATCACCAGAGGGGTGGGCTGTTACAACTTCCAGTATTTAAGAGGGTAATTCTGAAGATGGTTAACATGGGCTCATAAGCCCTCATGGGTGTCCTTTCTCTTTAAGAATTAGAGAGAAGAATCAGTTCTTTAGGAAAGAATGGCTAGCAAAATGGCACTCAAATGGCTTAGCAAGAACAGTAGTTGCAAAACATTTCCCCTTTATATTTCAATGCTTCTGTCTTTTAACCCCCTAGACCTTCAGCTTTTACTGAAGTCTCACTGGTTCATGCCTCTTACTCTTATAACTGCTGTAACATCACATAAGTGTTTCTAAAAATCATAGAAGTATGCAAAATGATTCAATGAAACCTACAGGGCTTATGGGGAAAATTAGGTTAGGAGCACAATACTCAAAAACTTCATCAGTGGGGTGGCTAGGTGGCTCAGTGAGTAAAGGGCCAATCAGGAGAACCTAGGTTCAGATCCGGCCTCAGACACCTAACACACACAAAAAATCTAGACATGTGACCTTGGGCAAGTTACTTAACCCCAATCGCCTTCCAAAAGGCAAAAAAACAAAACAAAACCTTCATCAATGATACATTTTAAAAAATAGGAATCTAATCAAAATGGTTTCACAGTTTTATACATGTTAAATGGTTAAGAAATAGATAAATACTACAATAAATACTGGCAATGTCCACATCCTCGAGCTGTTGGTCACTACAGCCTGGTTCCCATGGAGCCTGGACTGAAGAAGGCATTCAAAACTGGAGTTTTTGGCTGTGGAAGGTGGAGGAGGGGATGAGGGTGGACCATTTCTTCTCAGCACACAGCTCCTACTGCACCAGTAGATACATAATAAATATGGTACTTTATCCTGAGGAAAATCCAAAGTTTGCGGGAGTGGGTGTCACAAGAGTTGTAGCTTGTGAACTGTTGTGAAGTGGTGCAGTTTTCTGTGTTTTTGCCCTTTTTTTAATAAAACATTGTTGTACAAAAGTCCCCCAGGGCAATATTGATCTAGTCGTCCTTTTATTTTACTTTTATTAAAAACTCTGTAGCATTTTTTTTTTAATAAAGACAAAGCATTTTAAAATGGAGTCTAATCCTTGATCTTGTGTTCCTCTATGGAGTCTGTATCATAATCTCTAATTTGGCTGAAACTCCAGGCTGAATGTTTCCATTACCTTTCTTGTCAGGAGAGAGAGAAAAACTAAAGGAGGAAAAAGTAAAGGGGGTGGGGGTGGTAATCAGTTAATCAACACTTATTAAGCAATATATGTCAGGTATTGTGCTAAGAATAAAGGAGAAAGTTCTACCTTGAGCTGGTCCAGAAAGTAGGGAGATCAAGGAGCTTTTTTTTAAACAATGAAAGAAAAGGAACAGGTTTGTGGGAAGCCAAGGAGAAGGGGAGGGTGGGAGAGAAAAAACGAAAAGGAGGGAGAGAAAAGAAAAGAGGCTAACTTCTAAAGCTTAGGTAAAAATTAAAGTCCATAGACTACAAACTATATAATCTCCTTTGGTTGCTGGTGTATATAAAGAAAAGTCATTGTTTGGTGTAAACTAAAGGAGACAGGTACTTTTTTCCAAATCTAGACTATTGGTTCCTTAATATTCTAATACCTATGACTACATTCAACAATACATAACATAAATTCCACAAGGATGTGGCATGTGAATATTAGAATATTAGAGCACATATGAATATTAGAGCAAGAAAACATGCATGCCTACTGACCCAATAGAGGATTCAATTATGCATATTATCTGTATTATCTATATCTGTCTTTATCTAAAGAGACAGGCACACAGACATACATAAGCCTGACAGTGAGGAATGTCCCTTAAGAAAAGGGTCACCAGGAAATGTGTGTAGTTACTGGAATCTTTTAACCCTGAAGCAGTCTAGGTAGCCTGAAGCTGCTGACACGATTCTTCTCAGCCTATGTCTATTTGTTTTTTTCTTCCAATTTCTATCAACAACTCTAGTTCAAAAACCTCCTGGGCCAGCCACTCATCCATCTAAACACTGGAATAATTCTATCTTTACCCAGAGAAAATAGAAGACTAAAAACTATAAGACCCTTAGTTCTCAGTGAAAGTTTTTCTTTTCTTTTTTCTACCTGTGGGGGCAATTCATCTGAAATTTCCCACGCACTTAGATATTATAGGAAATAATTCTGATCATTCTTTGGTTTATTCAGTGATGGCATGCTATATTGAGTTCGTCCACAAGGTGGAGGGGTGCCTTGATAAGCAGTACTCCCCTATCCATTCCCAGGATTCCATCCCACCTCCTAGCTACTTTCCTTTTGTCTTCATCAGGAGAAGAGAAGGGAAGGTGTATGGAAAGGTATATATTCCCTGAGGGGACAGCTCATGACTGGTCCATGTAACAGACTGTATGAGAACAAACCTATTGTCTGATATCACTTTGGTTCCTTTCCCCATAATTCTTTCTGGGTCAGCTAATAGTGGAGGCTTTGGGAATGAGCATGATAAGGACAAAGCTAGCTGCAGGTTAGAAGAGCCCTACTTACACATATCAAAGAAAGAGAAAAAATATAGTCATAATAAAACAATGATTGGAGGGAAAGAGGAAGGAATCACTCTACCAAGTCCTTCTCTGCAAGGGAACAAGTAGCTGTGTGCATGCCAGCTCATACCCTAGTCATCTGTGGCCATGGTCCAAAGGCATCTTTCATAACCTGTTGGCACACTAAAGGTGAGCTTGGGACTACTGAGAGAAGTAAAAACCAACCCACTCAGACTGTGTGGGGAGGGGAGGTAAGAGGTGGGTGTGGGAGTATGAGTAAGGAGAAGACCACCGTGTTGGAGCTGATAGGCTCTCTTGTGATCTGTTCCACAGCCTACTTCAAATCCCCATTCCCATTCCCATTACTCCCCCACACTGGAACCAATACTGAGTATTCAAAGAAATTCTTTGGATAGGAATCTGTTGGCAGCTGCCCCCTATCTACTTGGCTCATGACAGGTTTGAAAAGGTCCAATTTCACTGCCAGAAAGAGAACATGAAAAAACCAGTAGTCTGCCTTTGTATATCCTCTGGAGTTGTCAACTCTTCCATCTAAGCAGCAAGTTAGGGGATTTGTAGTCATTTCTATGCAAACACTTCCGTAATTTGTCATATATGGCCAACAACTGGCCCCCCAAATTCCCTAGTGTTTGATAGGAAATAGGAGAAAAGCTGCATGTGTTCCAGAGAATGGCTCCTGTAGTCTAATTCATGCATGTTACACCTGTACCAATGGAACAACAAAATTTAGTGCCAATCCCCTATTCTACAATGTGCAGAGCATAGCTCCATGAATAAACTAAAATTAGACAATGATCCTTTATCTCATGGGGCTTTCAGTCTAGTAGAGGTAGTACTATGCATATGTAAAAAACCAAAACCAAACCCAAAACAACTTTAATCCAAAGTAAAAAGTGCTAAGTGCATAAGAAAGTTTAAAGCACTAAAGGCATCTCTAAGGAAAAGACATGAAGGTAGTATTTGAGTTGGTTGGTAAAGGACTAGGTTTTAAGAAGGCTCCAAACATAAGGAATGATATGAGCAAAGGTAGTAAAAGCCTAAGATTTGTAATAGGGACAATAAAGAATCCAGTTTGGAATACAAGATCAGCATTGGTGCCTGTTGTGGAATAGGAATACAGTATGTGGCAGAGATTACCGAGAACTCAGGAAACTATTAAATTTTTTCTAAACTGCATATACTTTGGAATTACATAGTAAAATAGGCACAGAAAAATCATGTTGAAGAGACCTACTAATATGACAGAAAACAATTTGGGATCATTTTAAGATGAGAAGTATACTTGGAGAAAATGGTCTTTAACTAAAATGTGAGCTTTACATTTAAATTTTGGATGTTTTGGAAATCAACCAAAGTTTTTGTTTTGTTTTTAAATAGGTTTCTTAGCCTAGAAAAAATACTTCAAAAAAAAAGGATTAGATGTGATTCAAAGATAAACACAAAATGTAGATAAGAAAAAAACAGCTTCAGAAAAGGCAGGCAGGTTTTTTTAATTTATGGTGTTATTTGACCTGCTTGTAAAATCTCCTTTTTTTTTTTTTAAATGGCATAAAGAATTACTGCTGCTGAAAGATGCTGCATAACTGCTAAATACCTGGAGAACACATAATGAGGACATTTGGGTAAGGAATATGGCTATATTCAGATGTTCAGGCTAGGCAGTTCTGCTCAGACAATAGTATTGAATATTTCAAGGGGAAATGATCTGACTCAGAAGAAATCTAATGATTTGAATCAACTAAAATGTTTATAGAGAACAAGTCCTGTCAGACTCATCTGATTCCCTTCAATGACAGAATGACAGCCTCAGTAACCTTAGGGCAGTAATACAAAAAATATATAATTAATTTACAAGGGTTTTGATTCTGACCTGTGGACCATATTCATTGATAAATAGGGCTGGCACAAGTGCTTCTCAGACTTTTTCACATTATAAACTTTGTATTACTCAAAAACATTTCTACAAGAAAAAAAGAGGAAAAGAGAGAGTTGTAGAAGATTTTCTTCTTTTTTCTGATCTAGAGAGTGATAGCAGGGATGACTTTATGCAGTAGTAGGAAAGAGATGAATGTATGTTTCTGGTACTAGCTTCCTTCCTGTGACTGTACTCTTTTATTCTCTTTTAGGCTCAGTCTTTGGCATGGATTCCATGCTCTTATGTATGATAAGCTGACTTAAAAAGTAAATTATTAGGGTCTTAATGTGGTATCCTTTCCATGATTTACATTTTGAAAAGGAAAACAGGAACATGATGAATAAAGGAAAAGAAATCAAAATGGTAGAATTGCAGCTGTATTTTTAGATAAGCCATCTTCCCAAACCCCCTTAAACTGCTTAGAATCTCAGTATTAAAAGTGACATTATAGGCATAAGCTCAACTTCCTGCTTCTTATATGAATTTTCCCATTTAACATCCCGACAAAAGTGCATAGAGCATCTATTTGAAAATTTCTAGTGGCAAGATAACATTGCCTCATGAAGAAGCCTAAACCTTTTTTTTTTTTAAATATTTGATTTATAAAACTTTGAATTCCAGATTCTTTCCTTTCTTCCCTCATCACCCACCCTTACTGGAAAGATAAGCAATTCAAGGGCTGGCTAGGTTGTGCAGTGAATAAAGCACCGGCCGTGGAATCAGGAGGACCTGAGTTTAAATCTGGCTTCTGACACAACACAAAAACTAGCCATGTGACGTTGGGCAAATCACTTAACCCCAATTGCCCTCCAAAAAGAAAAAAAAAAAAGATAAAGCAATTCAATATAGGTTGTACATGTGTAGTTACACGAAACATTTCCATAGTGGATATATTGTGAAAGACCGACTGTATTTTCCTCCAACCTATCCTGCCCCCCACTTGTTCTATTCTCTACTTTGACCCTGTCCCTTTTCAAAAGTGTGCGCTTCTGACTTCCCTCCGCCCCAATCTTCTCT
Source organism: Petaurus breviceps papuanus (assembly GCF_028583685.1). Lineage (NCBI taxonomy): Eukaryota > Metazoa > Chordata > Mammalia > Diprotodontia > Petauridae > Petaurus > Petaurus breviceps. The sequence continues at coordinate 600,794 of NW_027187324.1, forward strand.
CCCCTCCATCATCCCCCTTCTCATCCCCTTCCCCCCTATTTTCCTGTAGGGTGAGATACCCTATTTCGTGTGTATGTCATTCCCTCCCCAAGCCAAATTCAATGAGAGTAAGGTTGACCCATTCCCTTTTTGCCTTCCTGTTCTTCCCCTCCATTGTAACAGTTTTCCCTTGCCTCTTTTACATGAGATAATTTACCCTATTCTGTATCTCCCTATCTCCTCTCATTATATTCCTCTCTCACCTCTTAATTTTATTTTTTAAAATATCATCCCTTCCTGTTCAGTTGATCCTGTGCCCTCTGTCTATGTATACCTGTACACATATATACATACACTCACATAGGTATTCATATGCACATATACCCTCCTATATAGACATATATGTAAATAAATACATATATATTTACACATTTATATTCCCTTCAACTATTCTCATACTGAGAAAAGTTTAATAAGTTACAATTATCATTTTTCCATGTAGGAATGTAAATAGTTCAACTTTGATAAGTTCCTTATGATTTCTTTTCCCTGTTTACCTTCTCATGATTCTCTTGCTTCTTGTATTTGTTAAATATTCTACACAACTCTAGTTTTTTTTTTTCACCAAGACTGCTTGAAAGTCCTTTATTTCACTGAATGACCATATTTCCCCTGAAACATTATACTCAGTTTTGCTGGGTAGGTAATTCTTGGTTCCTTGCTAAGGAAGGTAGAGAGGACTTCTCCCTTACTGGAGACAAGTTTGGTCATTATATGTATCTGGCATTCAATTGCATTTTATTCTTTCAATTTTCATTGTTGTATTTATTTTATATATTGTTTTGTTGATCCTACTTAATTTACTCTGCTCTAGTTCATATGTTCAATTGTTTCTCATTAATTCTCACTGCATAGTAATATTCTATTACATTCACGTACCACAATTTATTTAACCATTCAATGAACTTGGTTTCCAGTTTTTGGGTACTACAAAAAGTACTGACATAAGTATTTTTAAGTATATGGATCCTTCCCTTTGATCAAAGAGATTACTAGAATATTAGTAATAATATTATTAGACTATTACTAGACTATTAGCAATAGTGTTATTAGATCAAAGGATATAGAGAGTTTAAGTGTCTTTTTCGTTATAATTCCAAGTTGTTTCCCAAATGGTAGGTCAGTTTGTAGTTCCAACAGCAGGATGTCAATGTTGTCAATGCACAGTTCAAGTGACCACAGTGTCTCTCTCCTATAGTAACTGGGGCTAAAATGGTCATCTTTTCGGATAAAGTGCGGAATATTGTGGAGAGATAATTGAGAGGATAAGTAACCTGAACAAAATCTTCTACTTTACACAGATCCCTTGGGTAGATGCTAAGTTTTTCTGTATTATACAATTAAAGTGAACCCTTTTGAGTTTGGAGGTTGTTCAGAATAACACCATAAAGATCATAAAGTGTAGAAAAATAAGTTATGAAGATATATTAGAGGAACAAGGTTTATTTAGGCTGGAGGGGAAAAAAAAACCTGATCAGACCATTAGTAATGAAAGATATCTTACACAGAGAATAGCAATCAGCTGTTTTTTTTTTTTTTAAATCTCTACTAAAGGCAGGGAAAAAAAGGAAATGGGCTTAAAACTTCTTCTTGAGGAAATTACATCCTTAAGGAAGAATTTCCTTGACAGTAAGATTTGTCAAATGTTAAAAACAAATTAATCCTGGGAGGTTGTGGCATTTTCTCTTCTGATTCCTATGATCTTTAAAACTGCTTCTCCTCTATCTGGAAAACTTTTAGTGTTGGCTTCTGTGGATGTAGAGATGGTATTATTTATTTGAAGGTAGTTTTTTTTTCCTAAAGTTTCCATTTTGCAAATCAAGGAAATGAGAGTACATTAAATATATTACACCTTTTAAGAAATTAATTTTCCTTTATAGTACAGTTATTCTTGAAGTCTAAGGGTGGTACAGCATAGATCATTGGTCAAATAAGTAGTAGCTACTGATGGAATACATTTCTTTCTGTTACAAAATCATAATTACTGAATAGCAAACAACTCTGCCATTCAGCAAAAGAAGATATTAAAACCAAGTAAATTAATTCAATGGGTTATTAAATACCTTCTGTATGCTAGGCATTGGGGATATAAAGCCAAAAATGTTCTGTCAAGGAACTTGGATTCTATCAAGGGAAACACAGGATCATAAGTAAGTAAATAAAAGATAAATATAAGAAGGAAGAGCTGTAGCAGCTGGAAAGGCAAATTAAGAAAGGTAATGCTTGAATTGTCTTGGAAAAGAGATTCTATAAGTGCATGGAAGAAGAAAGTTCTTTACAGCTATTTGAGACAGCAAGTGTAAAAGAACAGAGATGAGAAATAGAGAGAACATGTGAAGGACAACAAGATGGTCAATTTGGCTGGACTGTTTTCCCAAGAAGTTCTGGTGAGTAATAAGTCTTTACCCCAGAAGGTTAAAGTCTTGGGTTTATCAGCCACTACATTTGTATGTTTGCTTACTTTGGGGTCTTGTATATTTAAACTATTCCATTGATTGACTTCTCTATTTTTTAATCAGTACCAGATAATTTTGATGATTAAGGCATTGTAGTATAGTTTGTGGTCTGGTACCACTAACCACCTTCCCACTTAAAAAAATTTTTTTTCCCTTGAAATTCTTTATCTTCTGTTCTTTTTTGTTTTTTGACTTGTATGAAGTAATTTTTTTGGTAGTTTGACTTGGCACTATGTACATTAATTTAGGCAAAATGTTCATTTAAAAATTATACTGGCATTATCTAACCATAAACATGGTTTAAATTATTTGGGTTCAATAATTGTTTCAACTATTCAATTATTTATCTTTATATAAAATGTTTTGTTAGCTTTACTCATTTAATTCCTGTGTGTATATTGGTAGGCATATTCCCAGATAGTTTATAAATTCTGTAGTTATTTTGAAAGGAATTTTTTCATTTTCCTTTTTCTACAAAGCCTAGTAACATACAGAATGTTTTTTTGTGAATTTTTTTTTCCATACCCTAACTTTTTTTTTTTTTTGTGGGAGGAAGACTGTCTCCTTGTCTCAGTTAGGCTGAAAGAACAGCCGTTACTCACAGGCCTGACCCCACTACTGATTGGCATGGGAGTTTTAACTTTCATCCTTTCTGACGTGGACTGGATTGTCCCTCCTTAGGCATCCTGATGTTAGAAACACAAACACAAATGATACCAGTAATCTGGGTTTCATAAGAAGTTTATTAAGGAGAAACCCTAGGAGTTCAACACACCAACCAGAAGTGGACTCCATCCTCATGGAAGGAGGAGTGCGGCATACAAAAGTGAAACAACTTTTATGCCATTGGTTTGGCTCAGACACTCCTTTCAGAGGATGGATTGGTTCATTCTCTTCTGGGTACACCTCCCCATTGTCATACATTATTACTACTGAGACTCTAACTTTGTTAGATAATATACATAATACATGAGGTTCATTAAGCAAATGCAGTAATAACACCAGAATACTCATCCCTCACCTGTTCAACCTAGATTTGCCCTTATGTGGCCCTGGGAGTCCCAAGGTTGCTATCTGCTTTCTGACTGGTCAAATCCATCTACTGTCTGTTAGCTTCTTTGTCTTACTGTGGCAGTGTCTTAGAAAGTCTATGGAAACTAACCTCCCTACCATTTCTCACAATTTATTACCAATATTTTTACTTCAGTGATTTTTTGCAGTTCTGTAGAAACACAACCCTTTGCTGCCTCTTACACTGGCAATCCCCAGTGCAAGGAAATCATCATATTGATGCTAGACTTTGTGCTGGCACCAGATCAGCATAGTCTACTGCACCCTCAGAACTCCCAAGCTCAAGCGTTCCTCCAGCCTGAGACTTCCCAGTAGCAGAAATTACAGGCATGCATCGGGGCCTGCTACTTTCCTGAAATATAATTTCAATAATTTCTTATTTGAATCTCTAGAGTTGGATTTCAACTCCTGGGAGGGCCTAGTTGATATTAGATATCATAAATTTATAAGGGATCCAATCAGTATTGCTTGTTGACTTCTTCCAGCTCCATTTAGTAGAATATAATTAGGTACAAAGGAAACAGATGGTAAAAATAATCTAGAGTTAAGGTTTGGAGAGGCATGATGGATGATAAGAGGGAAAAACATTCAAGAGATGAGTATAGTGTAGTTGAATCAGTTCACCAAAGGATTGAGACTGGGTAGAGAAGAAGAGTATAGACATAAAGATGTGAAGATCTGGGAGAGAATGACTTTAGGTCATAATGAGTTTTAAAAAACAAGATTAGTAATCATAAGGCATAGTAAAAGATAGAATGTCAAAGATCATAATCAGATAAAAACAGTTTCAGACTTCATGAATATGGAATTGGAATACTTTTGGATAATGGAAAGTTCAAGGCTATGAGCAGCTCTGTGTGCAACTGAAGTAGAGTAGGTAATTAAGTCATGAGAATTGATTAGATTGAGAAACTTGAAAGTTAGGGTATTTAAATAAACATCAGTAAGTATGATGAATGCCCAGTGTGAGGGCAGGGGTTGAGTATAGAAGGAAACTTCATTGAAGAAGGATGGAGAATGTCCTGAGAACTGGTACTTAATGGCCAAACTAATCTGGATTGGTTGACAAGTCTAGATAACACGAAGCTTGAAATAATGTTGCTAAATGATGGAGAAGGAAGAGTAGGCCCTCTCCTCAGCCAGTAAGTCAGAAAGTATGAGGGATGTATTGGGAGTTCTTAAAATTGTGGTCAAGGAAGCTGTGTTTTCAGGAAGGAGCCAGGGCTTAGTGAGTGCCAGAAGATGAAATAAAGTAAAGAAATTTCAAATGAGAAAAAAGTCTTAATTATGGAGAAGCTTTCTGGAGGGAACAATAGAAGAGGAGGCAGATCTGGAATGAGACATGGAGAGAGGAGAGTTGAGGTGGATGGTGAGAAATGGACATTGTTGGTTGGAAAGTAATTTTTTTCTTTGGTAGCTAGGATTTCATTATTACTGGGACAGAGACAGTAAAAGGGAATGGAAGCATATTAACCATTGTGTAATTAGTCCAGACAAGGTTTCAGTGGATGGAGAGGTCCATTGGTAGAGGCAGGTAATCAGATGTTTTAAAAGTATCTATCAGCACCTGACCTTGTGATAGGTGGTGGTGTTGTGAACTATTAAACATCCTGAAACTTGACTCCCAACAGGCTCAAGAAAGATAAGGTATGCCCTTGGAAGAGGCTGCTATTAGGATTATTGCTTCCAGAGGGATGCCAACAGCCTAGTCAGTAGGCAGAAAATGTTGGCGTCTACCACCTTGTGGCAGGCAGGCACAAGGAAAGTCTTTTGCTATTATATGTTAGCTAAAGACATAAGAAAATAGATGTCATTTGGAGTATAAGTACTTAATTCAGTAATTATTCTTTTGCCTTTTAGAGTAAAGAACATGGTGCTTTGAACAAATTTTTGCTAAGGTATTCCTCTAGATCATTTTGGCCAACAGGTCTTGAAAACTCAAAGTATAAAGATTTTATATTTCTTGTTTTCCCACAAGAAAGTCAGGGTACTAAGGATTATAGGATTTAAAGCTGGAGATGATCTAGTTCAAACCTCTTAATTTTATAGCGTAGAGCCATTGGTGTGTGTGTGTGTGTGTGTGTGTGTGTATGTGTGTGTATTTTCACTTGGAATTAGCACCACAAAATGGGCCTAAGGCAAAGACAAATTCAGTTGAGATGCAGTAGTGGTAGAGGCTACAAGAAGAGAGCTCAGCCCTTGAGTCACAAGGTCTTATGGGCCAATTAATCAACAAGCATTCCTTAAATGCTTACTTGCTTGCTTTACAACGTGTTCTGCCTCTAGAGCTGCTACCCAATTCCTGCCCCCCCCAACTAACTGTGGGTTAGTCCAACTAACAAAACAGTAATTTTAACCAAAACTAAAAATGAACAACAAGCATGTAATATTTACCTATTCCACCCATAAAGTTCAGTTACATTCTCTTGCCAGTGCACACAGGGTCTTTGGGGAAAATGGGCAGACACCTAAAGTCTCACACATCTGTTGGGATCAAGTGAGGCCAGGGCAATTCACATCTCAGGATCTGTATACTTCAGTGTTCTCTTTCTGTCTCAGAAATTGTCCATAGCAGTTTCTTGAGCATAGCTTCTTTGTTAAATGTATTCTTCTAGTACTAAGCTGGGCTGATCAATGCTATGTTTGACTGATACCTCACTGGGCACACTGTCAACCCTGTGGGTGGCTTCTCTGCTTCTCTGCTTCCTAACTATTCCTTTGCTCATCTGGATTTACTCCTCACCAGCAAATGCAGTATTTATCTCTTCCAGTTTCAGGCTTAAATTATGCTTTCAGGTTAAGTAGTGTTATGCTCTTTTAGAAAAAGTTAAAGATCTTAATTATAAAGTTGGTGAAAGCATCTCCAACTCTGCTCTTAGGCAGGATTATCTTCCTTCTCTACCTCAGCAGCAACAGGTGGCAAAGCAGATAAATATCTTTTGTATTCTTTTCTGTTCTTCTCAGCAGCAAATCGTAATAAAAGGCAGAGTCTACTCATATTTGTTCTCAGCAGCAGGTAGCTGTAGAAATCCATTGGTGGACCAGTCTTCTCCAAAGAAGAGAGTCACAGCCCCTCCAACACACGCCTGATGTACACTACCTCTCTCTCTGTCCCTCTGTCTCAGACTGTTTAGCAGCAGTTGCATCTGCTCTTTGATTGATCACACATTGGTTTAGGAATCATGCACCAAATTCTCAATTCTTATGTCTATGAATCAGGTTACCTCTGTCCCATAATCATAGAAGACTTCTGGCACCCTTATTTCCCCAGATTTTAAGCCCAAAGTTATCTGATTCTTCGTAGGCTGATCACTTAAGCAGCTTTTGCTCCTCATTCGCTCCAGACTCAGGACACTGAGTCATTATTAACTCATTAATTGTTCTGGATCTCAGAAGTAGACCTTTGTCCTAGACAAATGAAGTATCAAGGCAGATGACTCAGTAACTTTTTTCAGAAGCAAACATGCCTCACACGAGTAAACAGACAACTGTCACTTCCTCACATAGGTATGCACAAAATAGACATCTAACCATTAGGAGTGTGTAAGCAATGGTAGGAGACTTCTGACTCTAAGCATGGTGACAGTCAGCCAAAAAAGGCTTAGCTAAAGCTGGCACATGTACCATAGAATCCCACAAACTCAAAATAATGGGAGTTGCACAGAATCACTCTACCTCCCCCCAGGCCAGGCTATTAGGCTAGGTATTTGGACAGAAAGCTGCTATACCACTGTTCCCTCAGGCTAAGGGTCTCGCTTTCTGCTCTGCTCTACAACCCAGCTTGAATTGATTTTCCCCAAATTTCGGCTTGGCTTCATACAGAAGGAAAGGTAATAATTTGAGGGTTTGCAAATATTTAAACCACTGCTATTAAATCGTATGCTCTCTCTCAGTTGGTCTTGCCGCAAACTCATGCCTGCTGCTAAGGGGGAAAAATTGTCTTTTTCCATTTATGGGATTTAGCTTTCTCTCTTCTCTCACTTTCTTTATTCAATAACCAATGCAAACACTTCAGGTTTGTGGGTATCATGTTTTATAAAAGTTAAAAAAAAACCCTAAAAATGAAATCCAACAGGAAAACAAAGCTTCCCAGTGCTAACTTGCTTTATCTAGCTGCTAAGGTAGAACAAGTGGTAAAACATGAAGTAGGAACCAGGTAAATGAAAGCAGCTTCCTATTGTTGTACCGAGCTAAGGTAAAAAGGTTTGTGGAGGAGATGCCGTCTGCCTCAACAACTGCCATACATTGCCTCCAGTTCTCTCCCAGTCCTTCTCTGCTGTCTCTTCAATTTCCAGGTTGTTATTAGCACACAGCTCTAGACTGTGATCGCTTCCAGGCCCCTAGAATTATCCCTTATTGCTTCTTCATCTCAGACAAAATGGAGAATCTCCTTTTTCCTTGGTTTCATGGAATTGTGTCACGTTCAAATCCAAATTTACTTGCGGAACTCTGGGTAAAATGCCAGTCTGCTCAAAGGTAGCCATTGGCAGAGCCTCACACGTTTATGGTAATGCCTCTGGGAAAGGGCAAGGCTAGGATTACATATATAAAAATGAAGACAAGGCAATTTGGGGAGGTGAGGGAGGAAAGGATAGCTGAAGAAATCAGGAAAGGACAGCTGAAGAAATCAGGAAAGGACTCCTGAAGCAGGTGGTGCTAATAATCAGTTGTGAAAGAAACAGGGGGATTCAAGGAGTCCGCAGCAAGGAGGCAGGGTCTCCCAGGCACAGAGGCCATCCAATGTAAAGGTGCAATGTTTGGAGATGGAATGTTGTGTGTGAGGAAGCATATAAATAAAGATCAGTTTGGCTATACCATAGAGTAGAACAAAGAGGGAAAGACTCAAGATACTGCCCTGTGTGGAATCACTTTGAGACCACTCCTGACGAGGGAAACCACCTTTGTGGGGAGAAAGCAGATAGAAACTTACTTGGGGTACCAGGTCTGCAACAAGTTCTGGGAGTGCCCTTTAAATTTCAACCCCACAGTTATTTTAATAACTGCAGAGGAGGAAAGTGAGGCCCCTGGGGGGGGGGGGGGTTAGTGACTCCCTGATGATAATCTACAAAGGTAGTCACTATTCAAACTCCAAATCTAATGCTATTTTCACTCTCCTATACTTTGCATACTTTTTGGCTTATTTAGAAAGTATCAAGCCACACCCTGCAGTACCCAGTGTAGGAGTAAAACTTGAGCCTTCTTTCTCTCAGCTTTGCCCTTCAACTTTAAACTGATTTTTATTCTGACAGAATACACTGGCCAAAACTAACATGGAGAGACAGCAGTAAGGGCTCGGGTACCCTGCTCAGAGTACAGCTGCTCAACACAGCTGTAGCAGTGGCACCCCTTGTGGTCCCATACCCTGTATATCATGGCACTTGCAAATCTGAGTTAGAAAAATGCTAAATATGGGAATCTGTCACTATTCATAGAGGTTAGCAGATACAGTATGCTTAGACCTCTGAGAGGGTAGAACTACTCTCTAGCCTTCTGCTGAAAAAATAAATGCTAATTGATGGAAAAATGCAAAACAAAAATAGTTTGGTCTCATCCCAAAAGTCAGTCCCAGTGGAATCTCAAAAGGAAGACCTCAACATAAAGCTCGGAATTTAAAATCCAATGAGAAATACTTAAAGTACTTCATAAATCTCAGATTGCTACTATTATTATTATAACCCATTACCAACATATAGATCTAGAAGTAAAGGCCTGAATATGAACCAATGACTTTGAGATAAGGTACTAATCTGGCAGTCTAAGTACATTGGTAGTTGAATGGTGACTGCTCAAATGGCCTAAGACTGGAATCATCGCTTTTGTTTTGGGTTTGATGATTTAGCAGTTCCTGGAGCTCCATCCTTAACTGATGGACTTGATACTCTGTGAAGAGCCAGGGGCATGTTCTTTTCCTTTGTTTTGTGACAGGTTAGAGGATACAGCATGATCAGGCCTTTCCAAATCCGAAGCATCAGACAATTATTCCTTTTCAGCTAGTCCTGATTTTTGTCTGATGTACTTTTCACAAAACTGTGCTGCTCTTCCACTCATACTTTTTCCACATTAATATTCCCATTTTCTCCCTCAAATCAGCCACTAGAAACTATAAAAAAGTTATTTTTGGTACATTTTCATTTGGGGATAATGATCACTAATGACTCTGAATCTAAGAGCTCCTCAGCTCACAAAGCCAGAACATGGTTGAAGAAGATGAGCAAGGCTGCATATTAATGATAAATATTGATGACAAGCCATTCTTATTCAGATAGCTATAGCACCCTGACTTCCATCTTCCTCTTCTCACTGGGACTAACAGGCAGAGGTGGCTGAGCTTCATATGCCAAGGGAGGATGGGAGGACACTCAAAGGGAAAGAAATTAAATGGGCATGGCCAATACACAGTCTTTGATAGAGAATGAGAGACCAAAGGAAGATAAAATGGCAATGGCATCTGGGGTAATTTTTCTCCATACCCAGCCTGCCCTTGACTATTCCTTACCCCTACACTATTGATGAACAAACCACAAAGAGTGATCAGTTTTAGTTAACCCAGACAACAACCAGCTATCCAGGAAGCTATCAGCTTACTGTCTACTATGCAGTGTGCTAAAAAAAAATGAGATGTGACAGGGAGATGGGATACTTGTGTGCTACAGTGATAGAATGCATTATATATTCCCTCCCCAGGAAGCTGTCAGAGAGTTGTTCAGTCAACAAGCATAATGATTCCTATGAGATAAACTCAGTGCTGAGTGCTGAAGATACAGAGAGGCAAGAGTAGCTCCTGCCATCATGCTAAAAGGGACCAACATGTAGATAACTAGTTTTATAAAATGTATACAGAGTAGATGGGAGGTAATTTCAGAGGGAAAAGGCACTAGCCATAGGGGACTGGAAAAGGCCCCCTGCAGAAGGGAAACTAAGAGGTCTAACATAAGGAGGAAGGGCTAATACAAAAGCACAGGGATTCGAGATGGAGTGTGTCTTCTAGGTGGATTGTAGAGTTCATGGATGGGAGTAAATGTAAGAAGAATGGAAAAGCAGGAATATTCCCAACTGCCCCAAAGACTACTTTTATATTTGACCTTGTAGGTAATAGGGAGACAGAAGAGTTCATTCACATTGGTAGCTGAGTGGAGTAGGTTGGAGTGGGAAGACTTAAATGATAACCTATGATAAGCATAAAAGCCGAGGCATCAGGAGCCAGGTCCTAAATGCTCAACGTGTTATGTGAACATCATGGATGAGAAAGGCAGTGAGGTTCAAAGTAGATTGTGAACTGGAGGCTTTGGAGACATTTACCAAATCCAACATTTGAGACACTTTGCAGTTTCTTGTAGGAATGGTTGTTGGGATCCGAGTTATGCTTGGGGACTCTTGGTTTTGAGTTAGCCTATAGAATATTGTGGGCAACATGAGTCTGGGAGAGGCTGTAAATGCATAGTGTATATTCACTCAATTTAATTTCTTTGGTGATCAGTAAAGGAACAATAAATAATCAAACCATGTTTATGCAATGGACTAGATTTTACCATGCTCACATGATTACAATCCACTGACTAGCATGAAGTAGGGGGGCAGCTAGGTGGTACAGTGGATAGAGCATCAGCCCTGGAGTTAGGAGGACCTGAGTTCAAATCTGACCTCAGATACTTGACCCTTAACTCTGTTAAGTTACTTAAGATGAGTTACTTAACCCCAATTGCCTCACAAAATAAAAGAAGGCTGAGTCACTCATTGAATGACAGCTGAGCCAGAATTCTAATTGGACAAATTTGTTTTGACCACATACCCCAGACTAATGAGGAGAGCTTCCACTCATAACCAGGCAGAATAAAAGTAGCTGCTTCCTGTGAAACACAGATTAGCATATTCACTGAGTGTCTTTTGGTATTGGGTAGAGCCCTAGGGTGGGCATAGGGCATTGTCAGCCACTGGGTCTTCATCACTGAACTGAGATGGGTAACTGGATGCATTGTACCTTGGTAGGTTTTATAGTGAAAGACCTTTTGATGATTATGTTGTGAAACATTGGAGATTGATGTCTGCTGGTGATATCTGACCGAAACCCCTGGGGACGACGAGCTTTCTCTGAAAGGGCAGTTCCCTCTTTCATATCCTAAGGAATCAGGGAGAGTGAAAGCTTTCCAAGAGGAAAAAAAATGGGCAAGTCCATTAAAAGGAGGAGCTCTGGCAGGCTGCCCTGAGAAGGCAACAGCTCCCAGGGCTAAAAAGGAGAGGAGGCAACTCTTTAAGGTGTGGGGATGACAAGGCTGCCCTCCCCACCCCCCCCCACCCCCCCACCCAATCACCTTCCCACCCAAGTGCCTTCAACTGTACTACTACAAGGAAAAAGGAGAGACAAAAAGAGAGACTCTGTAATTAGGAACTCCTACCCTACAATGGGAGGAACTGACTGAGTGCATCCTTTGAAGGTGGTAACTAGGAATGAGTACTGCTGCCACTGTTATAACCACCATTTTGTGAACCTCCCCCATCTTTCCCAACTTGGATAAGTTCGCTTAGGAGACTTGCCCGAACCCTCCAACAAAGCCCACCTAGGAGACCTGCCCAAACCTGCCACCTGGAACCCATAGCACCCCCACCCCCTTTGTTTAGTTCTCGGGATAGACTCGGGGACTTTCCAATGGGGCAACATTGATCACTGGGCAACAGATTGGTCAATATCTTTGGCTTCTGTACTTCACTGCTTGCGTAATCTAACTATTAAGTTGTGGTTTGGGCCTTTATAAATCCCAAGCACATATTCCTCAGGGCTGCCTGATTTGGGTTTGTTCACCCCTTGCAGCCACTGGCTTATTAATCTCCACTTAAAACTCTAAAAGGTCTCACTTGCTGTCACTTTCGGTTCAATACCACATGGTGAGGGAACAGGGCAACCAAGAGGGAGAAACAACTACTGCTTACCCTACCTACATCTCTGATCTCAAGTCTACATGAACATAGTTCCGCCTTAACCACACAGAGCCAGCCTGTGGTGCCTGTGGTGTTATAGATAATAGAACCTGTTAAATTTTACTTTCTCATTCTTTCCTACCATCTTGTTCCGTCTTTAGGGAGAGATCTGTTTGCTTTATGAGTCCTTGTTTGTTAAAAGTCTAGTTGCTTCCTGTCTTGCTACTTGTTTTTAAAGAAACCCTTCCCCTCTCTAAAACCACGTTCCTTATATCAATATGTAGGTGTCTGAAGGGGAAATTACAGAGAGGAGCAAGAGATTTTCATAATATCTGTTAACATCCCTAGCATAAGGGACTCAGAGTTGTACTGAAATGAGACTTGATTGATTCATATTTTATAACTTCCCTAACATTGAGAAAAGACACCAAATTAATCTTGAAAAAAAGAAATTGGGGCATAACTGAGCCTTATGACAAACAGTCCTTGTTGGGGATAAGAAAAAGGCTGGCGTTAACTCTGCTGAGACAATTTGCTTCAGCTATCTTCTTTGTTCTTCCTTGGCAGATTAAAAGAAACTCCTTCCCCCAAGGAATAGAGTTGGAGATGAGTGGCAGGGCCAGCATTGGGGGCGGTGGGAAGGGTGGGCAGCCAAGAGGAAAGAACTAAGTCTCCTGCTCACCTCCCTTTTACTTCGTATCCCCAACTTTGTAGAAATCCATAACCCACTATTAGAAAGGATTAGAATTATATTGAATAGAAGTATATTGAAAACAAATAAAACCCATTATGGATGGATTTTAAATACAGTTATTTTATAAGCATAATTTTAAAATCCTAAAAATTTCTCTTTTTCCTCTGATTTCCTGCTGGTGATATCTATTCTTCCTATACAGCCCCCAAATCATATTTCCTTTTGCCTCCTTAAAATCAGCACTAGAGGCAAACTTTCCAAACTCCCTGAACTGGCCAAATTGTGGTATTTCTTCACAATAGCGCACAGTTCTCTTATTTCTTCTCAAGTAGTCACGAGCATGTTTCTCTCTCTCTTTTTTTAAAGCAATTGGGATTAAGCAACTTGCCCAAGGTTACATGGCCAGTTATTTTGTGTGGGCACCAAGTATCTGAGGCTAGAACTGATCAAGGGTCCTCCTGACTCCGGGGGCCAGTGCTCTTAGTCACTGCACCACCTAGCCGCCCTGAGTATGTTTCTCTTTAAGACTACTGAATGGCATATACACACACAACTTCTTCATTGTTTTTCATACTCAGATTGTGTTCCTCTAAGAGATGGAGACCCTTCAGATTAATTTCCAATACTTTACAACTGACTCTAAAAGCTACCTATTATTTATAGATAGTATACAGAATCACTGCTTACTCTTACTTTCTGTCTAAATAATTGATTCAATTCAAGAAGCATTTACTAATACCCACATGAAGTAGAAGGAAATATATCAGGTGCTAAGGAATCAAATATATGAAAAAAAATCCATAATCACAAAAAAATCACATTTAATTGCGGCAACAGGGACATAATGAGAAAGCACTAAAAACTGGAGGTATCAGAAGAAAAATGCTCATCTTTCACTAATTTTAGTCCTTTACAATTAGGTTGTAGTATAAAGAGGTTGCTAGGTGGTAAAGTGGAGTGCTGCAGGCCCTGGTATCAGAAGGGTCTAAGTTCAAAACTAGCCTCAGACATTTACTAAGCTCGGTGACCCTGGGCAAGTCATACAATCCTATTTGCTTCAGTTTCCTCATCTATAAAATGAGCTGGGGAAGGAAATGGCAAACCACTCAATATCTTTGCCAAGAAAACCCTAAATGAAGTCATGAAAAGATAAAAAAGATCTCTTTTAAGGAGATCTTGTAGACATGTATTCTCTACCTGGTGGGGCTTTTAACTGAATTTAGATAAATTGCTTTATTTCTCTGGACCTCTGTTTCCTCATATGTACCATGAGAGGAATGAATAATTTGTGCCCTAAGGTCCTTTCAAACTAACATTCTAAGATTCACATGACTATCCCAAGAAACCGTACTACTCTCAGATAACTATATCATGTCCTTCTCATCCTGAATCTCCTTGGCTCATTGACATACTATTGTCAGAATCCCTAGACCTGGGGACCTTAAAATGCACCAGTCTGATACCTACAAACATAAATACCTAGATTCAGCTAGTCTGGTCCAGGCACTCAAATTCTATCTCCCTATCCTTGGATATCAGTCTTGTTGCTAACTGAGTAGTTGCTGTGACTTCAAGGTACTACCATAGAGCTATCCAAGATGTGAAAGAAGAAAAAAACACTGCATTGATTTTTCTAAACTTATGTAATGATTTAGAAATCTTTACATCGAGATTGTGTTGTTTGCATTTAATCATAAAGCTGTTTCTAAAGAACAATGACCATAACTAACCCATACTAATATGCTGAGTACCATACTAAAAAATTGATAACAATGGGTGGTAGTGAATATTTCCTCAGGATTTACGTGTGTGTGTGTGTGTGTGTGTGTGTGTGTGTATGTAAAATCACAACACATTATGTAGACTACGTAGTTGATAAAAATTGGCCTCAGTGAAACTGCTTGCCTGAAGAATTCTTTCCCAAAGGAATTTTTGCCTAACTTTTTAAATAATCCATTTCAATGGGTTAGCTATACCACCTTTGTTGAATAATTCAGTCGGGTGTAGAGTCCAAATGTGAGACATTTTTGAGGCCTTTTCTTGCTTATACAGCATGAAAGGGCACAAACCTTTCTGCAATATACTGTCCTTTATTTTGTAGAGTAAAAAAAGTCTGAAGGGAATCATGACACCATCAATAAAATATGATTTGTTTTGTAAATCTGCATTTTTGCCTTATTTTTGGTACTGTGAATATATTTAGTCAAAAAATAGACCTACATATTATTAAAAACCACTGAGCTCAAGAGTAAATTTGAGATGTGCTGGTATTAAAATTGTATGTGTCTCAGTTTTATTAATTGTATTAATGAGTTTTGACCTTTTTGATTTTATAGTGTATGCATATATATGAATTATGTATGCCTCCACATATATATATGCATATACACAAATAAAGTCTATGTAGATATGTATATACATATGCTTTTCTATTAAAATTATGAAATGAATGTTTTACTTTATACTAATAATTTAACATTTTATTTTTAAATTTTATACTAAGAAAATAAATGACCAAATTTAGTCTACTTATTAAAATCATTTCATGCACCATTTAGTGAGTTACAGCTACAGAAATTCCAGGTAGTAAGAAATGCATTTCCTTAACTTCAAAAGCACATTATTTTTAGTAATGTTTTCAATTCTATTACTTAAACATTTAATTGGTGGGTAATTGAAAAATAGAGACTAGAAATTACTGTAAATTAATTGCTTATGCATGCATCTTTATTTTTAGTGTTTGCCTTCCAACAATTGCCACAGTGGTCTAGCCTGCTCTAATGCAGTAGATACTTTCCTGTAGAAGGTATTCTTATTTTTTCTTCATTTAGCCATTCACTGAATCAGAAGATTCTTGTTTATAGCCCCAATATGTGCACAGTTTGGTATGGCATTATGAGCAAATACTATTGAATCACATAATCTTAGAAGCGCAATGAAGTCTTAAAGGTTCTTTATCTGAAAACCTTCATTTATAGATGAAAAAAACTGAGGCTCATTTAACCAAGTGACTTGCCCAAAGTCACACAGATAGTAAGTGGCAGACCTAAGATTGGAACCCAGGTTCTCTGACTCCAAATCCAGTGTTATTCATTGTACACTTTAAAGAGCAAATATGTATAGTTTTTAAACATGTATAAGAGTTGTTGGAAGACTACCAATATTTAGACTATTACAGGTATATTTCAGTTTGGGTGATATTGATACAAGAATGTACATTTGTTAGAATCTGAGCATCCTGAAAACAGGAACTGATTACCTTTGTCTTTGTGCTAGGCTCTGCACTGGGCCTGGCACATAGTAAGAAGGAACTTAATATATTGGTTCAAAAGCTTGTAAAATAATTTCTTTAGAAATTAAATGAGATTTTAATAGGGCCAGAAGAAGTAGTCACTTAATAGAATCCTGAAAAACCATCATCTAAATGTTGGGTAACAGAAATCTGAATTTTTGCATAGCAGATTTTCTTAAAAGAAAGTCACTCTCATGGTAATAGGACATGTTCAAGAAATCATATTATCAGTTAAAACTTAAGTTCATGAGATATACAGCTAGAGTATTTAAGCTCATTAAGTGTTTTTATAGCTGCCAGAATGATTTTACTCAAACAAAAAAAAATGTATCCTGTTATTTCCCTTCATAAGAACCAATATCACTTTATCTCTCTATTCTCTTTTGAAATCTCTTGACTTTCAAAGCCCTAAATTAACTATTACACATTTTGCAAATGCCCTCTCTTGTTATAAAAATCAGGACCTCTATGCCCTGTTTAGTGAGCTTGACAGATTTCTATGGTACACAATATACTAATTTCTGTCACTATGCCTTTTGTCCACATCCTGCTACCTGATATGCCCTGAGAACCTATGTCCTTTTTCCTTCTTTGAGACCTGGATTAATACTTTTACCAGAAAGCATTCCCTAGTTAATCTCATATTTATTTACCATACTTATCAGGGTTCCCAAACTACAAGACCATGGACTTTCATTTCTATTATAACAAGGTCACCACTACCGACCTTTGGTCATTTTAAATGGAAATTTGAAATACTGAGATTAAATGGATCACAAAGAGAAGGCTAAGATTCCCAAATATTTGGTATTTTAAATGTGTATAAAAGAGTAGTGTGGTAAGTACTAATCCATTTATTCCAAGTTTTTTTTTTGTCTTTAAGGGGTATTATATATTGTGAAAAGTATTTTCTGCATTTATTCACATAATTATGTGTATAGTTTTTATTAATATTTTATTATGTTTATAGTTTTTCTAATGTCCAACCAGCCTTACACTGTTGGTATAAGTACAACCTGAACATACTATGAAATAGTCTTTTGAATGTGTTATTGTAGCTTCCTTGCATATTTATTTTGCAATATTTTTACATGGTCTTTCATTTAGAGATAGTTCTTTCTATGCTTTATCTTCTTCCTACTTTAAGTGTTCGCATCATATATTTTTCATAGAAAGGATTTAATGAAACCCTTATGTCTTCAAAGAATTTATATAATATTGGAATTTATTTTTCCCTGAATGTGTGATAGAATTTATTCATAAACATATATGGTACTTTTGGTTCCCCTTTAGGAGTTTTTATGGCTTGATTTCTTTTTCAAACATTTTATCAAAATTCTATATTTTTGAATGTTAATCTGGCTATTTTATATTTGTGCAAGTATTTATCCATTCCATTTATCAGTTTTGTTGTTATATAACTCAGGAAAAGTTTCTATTTAATTTTTACTTCGTTATATTCTTTTTCTTTGTTTTTGGAGGGGGGAAGGCAAGGCAATTGGGGTTAAGAGACTTGCCCAAAGTCACACAGCCAGTGAAGTGTCAAATGTCTGAGGCTGTATTTGAATCAAGGACCTCCTGACTACAGGGCTGGTGCTCTATTCACTGTGCCACCTAGCTGCCCCATTATTTTTCATTTTTGATACTGGAAGTGAAGAGGTTACCCATAAAGAGGGTTAGGGTTGCTCTGGAGACCCCAAAACACCAACATGCTGGGTCCTGCCAAATGAATTTGACCGAGTCTTCTCTCAGCCAAAGAAAAGTAAAGTTTATTAAAAGTTCGCTTGCATTAGACACAAAATAAGACTGTGCTAAGTCATTCTATGGCACTCTCACTGACATGAAGATAAGATGGGGTCTTATTTACAGAAGGTTGTGGGAGGAATCTAGGGGTGGTCTAGGGAAGGAGTTTGGGGAGGGTCTTCAGGAGGAGTTAATGAGGTCAATGAGTGATTAAGGGTGGGAAGTTACTGGAAGCCACCTGGAGACTACAGACAGTGGTGGGCTAGGCCAGTTCAAGGGTGAATTGATATTTTGATAGGCTCAAGGGTGGGAAGTCTAGTAATAGGGGTTTGGGCCCACCCACAATGTAAGGCTTATTGCCTCACACAAATGCCTCATCAAATGAGACAATTTAACCAGAGTTCAAGTGGGGTTCCCAGAGCCTGTATCTCAAGGACTCAAGGAGAGCTTGAGAGGGCTCCCAGAGTCCATACCTCATAAGAAGTTTGGTTTTCCTCTCTTTTTAAAGTGAGATTAACTTTGTCTATTTTATTATTTTTAAAAGAGCCAGCTCCAAGGGACGGCCAGATGGCTCAGCCAGTAAGTAAGAGCACTGGCTCCAGTGTCGGGATGACCTGGGAATGACCTGGGGATTGAATCCAGGCTCACACACTCAGCACCCACCCAGAAACACCTGGCCATGTGACCTTGAGCAAGTTACTTAACCCCAATTGCTTAAAAAAAAAAAAAAGAGCCAGCTCTTTTTATTTATAATTCAATAAGTTTTTGTTTTCAATTTTATATCCTAACTTTCAGAATTTTTATTTTTATGTTTATTTTTGTTGCTTTTTTAGATTTTTTAGATTTGTTGCTTTTCTAGGGTTTTTAGTTGCATGTTTAATTCCTCAATCTATTTTTCCTGTTTTGGGTTGATAAAAGTATTCTGTGAAATAAAATCTCCCCAAAGGATAGCTTTGACCACATCTTTAAGATTTTATGCTATCTTCTGATACTTTTCTTAAATAAACTTGTATTTTTTTCCTTAAACTACCAATTCTTTAAGATTAGCCTCAACTTAATCTTGAATCCATTTGTCAAATTCTCTTTATTATAATTTTATCATATTGTGATCAACAAAGAACATCTTTAATATTTTTCTTTTTTGTATTTGTTTGTGAGATTTTTATGCCCTAGCCTATGATCAGTTTTTGTAAAGGTGCTCTACACAGTTGAGAAATATATTATTTTTATTCCCAGTCAGTACTTGCCAGTGATTTATCATATTGAACTTTTCTAAAATTTTATTCAGATCTTTAATTTCTATCTTGTTGATATTTTTGTCAGACTTATAAAAGGTGCATGTAGGGGTTGCCAACTGTTTATAATTGCAATATCTTTTTCTTCCTGTAACTTGATTTTTTTCAAGTATTTAGATATATACAATAATAATATTGTTTCAATGACAATAGTACCTTTCAAGTAGCTTTCCTACTTTTTATATTTTAAATGTGTCTATTTTTACTATTGCTTAAACCCTTTTCTGTCTGATTCAGATGAGTTGTGTTCATGATATCCTCATCCCTCCACCCCTTTTTTCCATGTTTGTATAACCTTCTTGCATAGTATTCTTATGAGAATTTTAGTGCGTTTCTCCCCTTCATTATTTTTCAGAGTATATTCCCTTTCTTACTTTTCTGAAACCCAAAACCAAATTAAAAAACAAAAAACAAAACCAAACAACCACATATGTCGTCCCTGTGTTGTATGTTACATAACTGCGAATTTAGACAGTGAGACTCTGAGGGGACACTTGTATCTTTCTCCTCCCATTAGAATTTAAGCCATTTTATCATCCTTCAACCCCTTCTCATTATTCAAATGTTTTTGCCTTTCTAGGTTTTGTTTTACTTCTTGGTCTACATTTCAAATTTTCTGTTCAGCTCTGTTCTTTTCATCAGGAATGCTTTAAAGTTCATCCAGCTCTTATATTATACTTATTTACAGGGTAAGTTATTTTTGGTTTAAGCTTTTTTTCTTCTTTTGCCTTTTGGAATATCACAAGATCTTATTACCTTTATAGCAGTTGCAGAATGGGACTACATAAATTTGATTATAGCAATCTTGGCAATCAAAGCCTTCCTTTTTTAGGTGTTAGCTTTCATTTTTTGTTTGACTTGGAAGTTGTGGATTTTAGCTATGACATTCCTGGGTATTTTCAATTGAGAATTACATATAAAAAGAGGTGATTAGATGATTCTATTTTTACTTTTTCTCTCATTCTAATAAATCTGGGTAGGATTTTCTTTTTTAATGATTTCTTGAATTATAGTATCTAGATTTTTTGTTTAATCATAGTTTTAAGGGAGGGATTTATGATTCTTAAATCTTTATATCATTTCTGGATCATATGCTTAGAATGATAGTATATATCTTGCCTTTTTACCTGTTTTTACCAAATTTTAATTTTCTTGTTGTTTCATCAAATCACTGAATTTTGATTTCTAAATTTTATTTTTTCGAAAAAGCTACCACTTGAATAAGGCTTTCTGCCATCTGTTCCAAACTATTGGTTCTCCTTTTAACTTCTTTTTTTCTGCCAGAGATCTTATTTCAGTTCTAATTTTATCTCCTATCTTTTGTTTCATTCTTTAAATTATTTTTAAAACTTGTGGATAAACCATTTTTTCTGTCTATGATTTTTACTTGTACTTGTTATCTGGGTGTACTTGTTGGTTTTCTTTCACTCCACAGTATTTAACTGTATTATATTTTCTTATGTTTATCAATATTTTTCTTATATAGTCATTCTTTTGGTTTTGAAACAAATGGTTTTTTTGTTTGTTTGTTTTTTCTGCCTCATCTGATCTAGCTTGCAAGCTGCTAATCTGAATTAAATAACCTTATGAGAACATATCAAATGATCCATGTGTGATATGTTTCTTTGAAAACAGTTTATATAGTAAAGGCTACTTTTCATAATGAATAATCATTTTTGATGATCACAATAAGAAATCACAATTATTGCATTTTATGTTGGCACTATTAATTATGACCCAAGACTTTTGCTCTTCTTTCTTGATTCTAATTTCTCTGGAGAGTCAGCAATTCAATTTAATTGAGCAAACATTAAATGCACAGTATAGTCATAAAAGGTAATAGACAACATGGTATAATAGAGAATAGGTATTAAAGTGAGGAAGGCCTAGATTAAAGTCCTGCCTCTGACACATCCCACTAGTTGTTCAGTCATGGGTAATTCTTTAGAAATATAAATTATAGATGAGTTGCCAATCTGCAATAAAGGAGGGATTTTTCTATGCTGAGAGTTGTCCACAGAGATGAAATCATAGGACTAGATTTTAAAATATATAGTATCATGAAATCTTAGTTGGAAGGGATTTCAAAGGTTTTTGTTGCATCATACTGGAGATTTCTCTCCAGATTAATACTGAGCATTGTGTAATGGACTTAGTGTTCAAATTATTCTTATATTTAAAAAAAAATGCTAAGGCAAATCACTTTACCTTTCTAAGCCCTTGTTTTCTAATGTTCTGAAATGTGTATAATAATGGCTGTAATGCCTACTTCATAAAGTTTTCTTGTGAGGATAAAATGTTAAAATATATAGAGAATACTTTGAAAAACTTAAAGTCCTCTATAAATGTCAACTGGTGGTGTTATGGTTTGGTCATTCAGTTCCAAATCTACCTGTCATCTGACCTTTATCTTTATCACAAGGATATTGTGAGAGAATTTGTCAAATACTTTGGTGAAATATAGATATATTATGTCTGGATACTTCCCTGATATAATAGTACAGTAATTGTAAGAAAAGGAAATGAGGTTAGCCTGGTAAAACTTGCCCTTGATAAACCCATCCTGGCTCATATTGAGTACTACTTTCTTTTCTAAGTACTTAAACAGGCTATTCCTTTAATTACACATCTAGAATCTTGGAAGAAATCAAAGTTAAGGTTACTGACCTACAGGTTGACTTAAATGAGTCAAGCAGCAAGCATTTGTACACTCTGGTTTCCTCTCCTTGAGTCAAGCAGGCTGTACCCACTCCTCAGGTTTCCTAGGCATCCTGAAGAATTTGGAGGTGGGTTGGTTATCTCCTTTATTGCCATTGGATCTACTCCTCACTAGCTGTGCTCCTTTCTCCTTTATGACTAGTACAAACATTATATTTAACAACTTAAAATCAAATAGCCTTTTACAAAGGAATATTTACTTTGAAGTTATAGGAAGAACAAGTAGACAAACACTTCCTTAAATCACCTCAGTATCAAGTGGTTCACTGTCTCAGCTCAGTTCCTACATAGCATTGATTCCTTTAAATTGATGTCCAAAGGAAGCAGCATTGCTGCCATAGGATTCCTCGTTCTAATCTACCTCTGGGCTGAAACCCTGAAGGTCACTCCTGAACTTTACTCTCTGTTCCTTACAGCAAGAATGTTGAGATGACTGCCAAACATGGACAGCGAGATCTCCAGGGTGCCAAGAGTACTCATCTAATCTTTTGAAATTCAGAAAGCTGAACACTCCAACATATTTCGCCTAAAATGGAAAAGTGCAAAAACACAGGCCAATGACAGAGGACCCTTTCACATGGTCACATGATGTTAGAGAGAAGAAGATCTCAAGGGTTCTTTCCCTTACTACATTGTCTCTCAGTAGAAGCCGTGGTAAAGGAGTCCAACAGATCCACCAAGAGCACAGCAAAAAAGAAGAGTTGCTCAGGCTGACAGTTTTGAGTGTCTGTGTGGCCAGGCAGAGTCTCCCATTCACCATATGGTTAACTGACCAGATTGAGTTACACAAAGCCTATGCGTGCTGCGTGGCTTCTTCAAGATTTTTTATATTCAATGTCCCCACAACTCTCCCAGAAGCAGAATCTTCTGCTTTTCTACATAAGGAGACTCTGTTCCAGGCCCTCTGCAGTGTCAGAAATGGGCTATAAATTAAGGGCTTACTATGTTCCCGGAACAGTGCTAAGAACTGAGAAAACAAAGTAAAAACTGTCCCTGCCTTCAAGGAGCTTACATTCTAGTAGAAGAGACAACATGTAAATAATTATATATACATAAATACAATAGATGAGCTATGAGAAGACTTGAGCATCTTGGATGACCAGGAAACCTCCTGTATAACATGAGGTTTTTGCTGATTCTTGAAGGAAGGCAGGGATTCTTAGAGAGGTGTAGGTAAGGAGGAAGAGAATTCTAGGTTTTTGGAGACAGCCAGTGCAGCAAAAAGGTCAGTTTGTGGAGACAAGAGTACATGAAGGGAAGTAATGTGTAAGGAGACTGGAAAGATAGGAAACTGCCAGATTGTGAAGACCTTTAAATGCCAAACTGAGGAGTTTGTATTTGATCGTAGAAGTAATATAGGGATCCACTGGAATCTGAGTTGAAAGATAACACATAAAATAGTTAAAACTGTGCTTAAAGCTATATGTAAGAGTTAAGTGTGGCAAGAGATTTGAGGTAGGGAGATTAAATTAGGAAACTCTGGCAATAATCAAATTGAGAAGTGATGAAGGCTTGAACTAGGGTGGTGGCTGTGTGAATAGAGAGTAGCAAATATATACCAGAGATGTTTTCAATATATAAATGTCAATATTTGGCAACTGACTTTGTATCTGAAATAAGGGAGTGTAAGTAGTCAAGGATATGCTGAGGTGTCAGATCTAGGGGACACTTCAGTCATAAGAAGGTTCAGAAGAGGAGTGGTTTTGGGGAGAGAGATATAATGAGTTGTGGACATAACGAGTTTAAGATCCCCACAGGATCTAGAAGGCCTTTTGTGATCCAGGACTAGAATTCAGGACTGCGACTAACGGTAGCTCTATTGAGTTAGAAATTATGTTTATTACAATGATTACTGATTCCATAGAAACTGATAAGATTATCATATGAGGGCATGTGGGGGAAAAAAGAGAGAGGAAGGGGCCCAGGAAAAAACTTTGAAGGGGAATAACCCTAATTAGAGGCTTAGATGAAGTTCCATACAGTATCTGAATCAGGTGAATGGAGACATAGCTAGACAAGTAAGAGAAACATGAAAAGACTAAGAGAAGAGGTATCCAGGAGGAGGTAGTTAACAGTGTCAAAATGCGGCAAGGACAAAGAAACTTGAGGCAGATTGAGAAAAAAATCATTAGATTTGGCAAATAAGAGATTACTGGTAGCATTAGAGAAAGCAATATCATTTGAATGCTGAGGTTGAAAGACATATCATGACTTCTTAATGGACTAACAATATAGATATCCCTTATCCAACTGGTAGCCCAATAGTGGAAAGTAGAAATAAAATATAGAAAACTTTGGAAAGCAGATGGAAGCTCTCATTCACTGTTGTAACAACTATTTGTTCATTTATTGTATTTGACTAAAAGACATCATTAGTCTTGTCTAAATGATTGACCCTGCATTTTTTTTTTATCTAAAAGAATTTCTTTCACAATTGCAAAAGTAGTGCATCACCTTCCTGGGTCTCCATCCCTAGAAGAGAGAATGTCTTCTCCTTCCAGTAACTGATCCTGCCTATCTGAATGGTAAATATTTCTCTAGAACCACCCACCCACCTCACCCCACCCTTCTGATTGCTATCCCTCGCTTTCTTGTAACGTGTCACAAAAGGGATGCTGCTGATTGGTTGCTTATTCTAAGGGAACCTGAAAAATCATAAAAATTAAATCTGTACCCTAGAAAGTTTAAGTTGCTCAGTAATTTTCTTATCCTAATAGATTTCTTTGCTTTCAGTTTGGCCTCCTGTCTTTGACCAGCATAAACTGGGCCTTTGCTTATGGGAACACCTCTTCTAAGATGTCTCATTCTTCTTGGTTGAGAGAATTCTCTGAGAAGGTCTTGATAATCTGGGGTCCATGAACCTTTTTTTTCTTTTTGGAGGGGGAAAGTCAGGGCAATTGGGGTTAAATGACTTGCCCAAGGTCACACGGCTAGTAAGTGTTAAGTGTCTGAGGCCAGATTTGAATTCAGGTCCTCGACTCCAGGGTTGATGCTCTATTTACTGCACCACCTAGCCACCCTGGTCCATGAACTTTTTAAGCATATTTTAATTAAGAGGATTCTGGGAAGATGGCAGAGTAGGTCAAAAATTCTAAGCTCTCAAGACACCTCCTCCTATCCCCAAAAAAGAGTTAAAATAGTACCTTAGGGTGAACAGAGTGTGTGTGGAGATTAAGAATAGGGTCACAACCAGGGTCTTCCTGGGACAATTTGAGAATATCAGAAGAAAAATCCCAGGAGGAGGTTTGGTCCCTGTGAAGAAATAAACACTTCCAGGCTAGAGTCCATTTTAACAACAAGCAGCAAGTCCTGGGGTTAGCTGGTTTGAGAGGCTGCATCCACCCCAGCTCCAGGAACTTTTGTCCCTGGATAGTGAGGGGCGTTAGCGTTTGAGCCCAGGAAGATTGAGGGAACCTTGCTGATAAGGAACACTAGATCCAGCTGTGCTATGAAGAGCAGCTGGGGCAAGAAGGAATCAGAGCATGCCCAGTGAGTGCAGAAGCAATGGAGTAGAAAGCCCCTGGCTGTATACAGGAGGTTGAAGATTTGTCTGATTCCAGGTTAGAGGGGGGAACTGAAGATCTGGGGGCAAGAAGCATCATTTCCCACACTCCAGGGCTAGAGGTGATTATAAAAATTAAGCTATTACCACCAAAAAAAATGCACAAAGGAGAAGGAATCCAATCATAGAAAGTCAGTATGAGAATAAAAATGACCAGGGTTCATCTTCAGAGGAGGTAATATTGAAGTAAAGAAACCTCCAAAGAGTAATGTCAAATGGTCACCTGCCTAAAAAGAATTCATAGAAGATCTTAATACAGACTTTAAAAATCAAATGACAGAGGTGGAGGAAAAACTTAAGTAGAATAATAAGAATAAGAGTAATCCAAGAAAAACAAAGAGATTATGAAAGGGAAGTCAACCAGTTAGAAAAGAAGATCCAGGGGCGGCCAGGTAGCACAGCAAGTAAGAGCACCGGCTCCAGTGTTGAGAAGACCTGGAGATCGAATCCCGGGCTCACACACTTAGCACCCACCCAGAAACACCTGGCCGTGTAACCTTGAGCAAGTTACTTAACCCCAATTGCTTAGGG